>NW_009937231.1:33175-33679 GCF_000696875.1 Nestor notabilis
GAACGCAGCCTTTCTCCACCTGCTCTCCCAGCCAGGTGATGTGGGCCAGGCAGCTCTGTTTAAATGCTGGTTTGCTGCTTTACTAAACCTCTTAGAATAGATCAGTGACGTGCTTCCATAAGCACAGATCCTGACTTTTGGCCTGGAGACATGTCCTGAAGCTCTCGGGCCACTGGCAGGTACCACTGAGGCTGGGTCACCTCACCTCGCTCTCAGGAACAAGTCTTTGCTGCTGGATCTTGCAGTCCTTCCCTCCAGAAGCCACCCATGAGATGCAGAGCTACTAAGCAGCCTTCCTATATCGCAGCATTGTTTCACCCGAAGGCTAAAACAAGTCGGGAATGTAGACTTAGGAATTACGCCATTCAAGGAAAAACGAAAGTGCTGGCTTTGCAGTGAGCCTCGCCGGGCAGGAGGCGGGAAGAGGCCGGTAAAGCGAGGGAGGGCTGAAGCGGGCACGGCGGCGACGAGGGCTGAGGAGAGCCCGCGCCCTGACACCGGAGC
>NW_009937232.1:0-284 GCF_000696875.1 Nestor notabilis
CCCCTGCTGCCACCTAACGGGGACCGGCCTCCTGCCATGCTCCGCCGTGGGGTGCGGAGCCCCCCGCGCTGTGTCCTCACTGCAGCCGGTCGCACACGAATCAAAGGGAGCATCCCCTTGGAGCAGTGGGGTGAGGAGGACCTGTCCTCCAGCAGTGAGGGGAAACTGAGGCACGCAAGGGGCTGGTTGCACTGTGGGTGGAAAGGGAGCGGGGAGTCCTGATGCTCGTCCCCACCCTCCTGCCGGGGCAGCTGCACCCAGCGAGGGGCAGGAGCTGCAGAAGT
>NW_009937232.1:585-9746 GCF_000696875.1 Nestor notabilis
GGACTTAGCTCTCCACAAACTGCTTTGTCCCCCAGGGACCGCAGTGGCAGCGTGTTTGTCCCTAGCAGGGGACAGCCAGGCACATGGCGTGTCCCTCGCCCTGTGGTGTGGCTGTCCTGTCCCTGGGGAGGGTGGGACACCCAGCCTGGCCAGAGGATTAGGGCTGGCTATAACGGGCCGGGTGGTCACTGGTCGTTCCCAGCTCCGGTTACGTGGCGCCTGGCCCGAGCGCTGCCTGGCGATGCTGCGGGTCAGCTTTCAAATGGCACAGACACGCTGGAAGAGGAGCAGAGCACGGAGGTGAGGGGGTTTCCACAAGGCTGGAAGCCACAATAGGGCTGAGCATCCTCCTCCTCTGCCCCTAAACCTGTAATGGGGGGACGGGAGTGTTGTCACCTCTGTGGCCCCTGCCCAGGCTGGAGTTCCTAGATGGTGCCTGCTGCCTTCACGGCTTCGTTGCAGTGGGCAGGAGGCTTCTTGTGTGCTCTGGTCCCTTCCATCCATCACGAGAGCAGCTCGGTGGGAGTTTGCCAGGCTGTCACCCGCCTTCCCAGCCAGCTCCGGGGCCTGATTAATTGCTCGCTTAGCAACTGCTGCTCTGTATGTAGGTGCTGGAGCCGGAGAGGCGCGTGTGTGTCTCTCCGTGGAGCATCACGACGGCGCGGGCTGGGGGGCGGCTTGGCGTGACTTGGAGCAGCATTCCCATTCCCGATGAGAGGCTCCAGGGTCCCTGTGCAGGGAGAACACCCCTAAACCAGCCCACCCCCCGGCTAGCACCCCACCATCGCCCCTAAATAGAAGTATGTATTTAGTGGGTGCCTGGAGGGTCCCTGCTCCACAGCATCCTTCGGGGGAGCGCTTGGGGTGCATCGGCTGGAGAAGGGGCTTTCCCTGAAGGTTTAGGGGAGGCTCCAGGGGAAGGTGTTGGGGACGTGACTTGTGTGAGAACATCTGTAATGAGGGTCATGGGAGACGGGTTGTCCTCATGCTGTGCAAGATCCTTTGCATGCGGGGCAGGAGGGGACAGTCCTCGCCATAGCCGTGTGTGTGTGTGGTGTTAAGACAGTGAATGGCCCCAAGTACCTTCCTCCCTTTCCTCCCTGCCCTGAAGGGAGCCCAGCACGGCTGGATCCGTCCCGCCGCAAGGGCGGCGGCCACAGGAAGGCACTGGTGGATTTTGTTGGAAGGCTGGAGACGGGCGATGCTGAGTCGAAATCTGGGACCGGAGCGCTGGTGTGGGCTGGGGTATGCGGCAGCCTGTGGGTCCGGCTGGGGGGGCCCGGGGGGGGGACACCCTCGCGGTCCCGGTGCTGGCGCCACTCTCGTTGGACCCATTCATCACTGCTCCCGTTGGCTTTTGATCCTTGATGCAGATTTTTCCAGATCGTTTTTCCTTGCTCAGTACAAACCATCCCACCGTGCTGAGCCCTAAGTAACCCCCTTGCTATAGCCAATTCCCCACTTTGGAATCCCTCAGTGGGATGCAGGGAGCTGTGCTGCCCTGGCATGGCTGGAGCGCCCAGTCCTGGTGAGGTTCAGCTGCTGCAGGCAGGTTGGTGGTAAAGGTTTGTTGGTTTTGGGTGGTTTTTTGGGTGCTTTGTTTGTTTATTTTTAATAAACATGACGTGAGGAGCTGTGACATCTGGGCCATGTTTTAATTACAGCACATGTTGCACTGGGCAGGATGCGAATGATTAAACACGGTCCCTGAGGGGTGGTTAAAGGAACCCCCTGGCACTAGGCTGGGGGCTCTGCTTCAGTGCAGGTGTCCCCATGTGCCAGTGGCTGGGGAGATGTCCCCAGACCCACCTGCCCCAGGGGTTTGGTGCCTGGTGGCTGCTGAGCACATCTGGGTGCTAGTGCTGGCAAAGAGAAAAAACAAGCAAAAATAGTGCTGCTAATGAAGGGATTGAATATTGTGCAGCTGAACAGGGCCAGGGCCCTCTGCTGAGCTCTGCAAATGGAGTGAAATACGAAGGAGCTCTTCATTAATTGACCAGCATCCAAATTGTGAGCACGAAAGGGATTTGGGCTTGGGGCAGGTGTGTATTTACAGGCGTGTTTGTACTTACAGGCTGCATGTGGGAGTGTGAAAGGAGATGGCTGTGACTGGGATAGGGCTGGATTGGATCCAGGGGGATGCTGGGGG
This sequence comes from Nestor notabilis, assembly GCF_000696875.1. Lineage (NCBI taxonomy): Eukaryota > Metazoa > Chordata > Aves > Psittaciformes > Psittacidae > Nestor > Nestor notabilis. The sequence goes on from NW_009937232.1 coordinate 2,735, forward strand.
AGTTGGTCCCTTCTGGGGTGGCTTTGCTTGTGCAAAGTGATGCAGCTATGAGGATGGGCAATCTCTTGGGATACAATTTCATGGTGCAGGATCCATCCCACCTCTTCCCAAGCCCTTTAATGCCTCTTTCAAAAGCCACTTTCTTGCATGGGGGATACATGCTGATAGCGGCTGGGGGGACCCTTCCTGGTGCAGCCCCTCTTGTTGCAGCATCTGGTTGATGAGGAACATAATTACTCCTGCAAAGGCAAATCCATGCCAGCCCTGACTGCTTGGTCGCACTCCAAGGAAGACAGTGTTTCCTTGCAAAGTATGAGGCCATGAATATTTTATGCCCAAGGAAGATATTTCTTTCAGGAGGTTGTTGCATGAATTATGGAAAAGTTGGGAGGAAAAGAAGGGGGATGTTTTGATGGGGTCAGCTCCATGGTGGAGGCTGCCCTGCTCCATGGGGTTTCGCTTGCCCAGGGTCTCTTTCCCAGGGTGGGGAGCAAGCTCTGCCCCTTGCCCCACACTGGAGCAGCAGGCAGAGGATGCTGGAGGAGCCCTTGGTGCAAATCCATCCCAATTTGGGGTATTTTGCTTTCTAGCAGAGCAGGCTGGTGCATGTGAAATGAATGGGGCAGTTTCTGGGATGAGCACCTTCAGTTGCTGGCTTGGAGGCCTTTGAGAGGGATCCTGCAGCTTCCCCAGGCACCTGTGAAGCAAAGTGATGCAGCCTCACTGGCCTGTTCCGTGCTCTCTTTGCTTTCCCATCTCCTGTGTGTCCTCACGCCTGGCTGGGTGCTTGAGATGCTGATGTTTGGCGCTGGGCTCATCCAGCATCCTGCAGTTTTCCAGTGCTGGTCTCCCTGATGGCTCATGGCTGTTGCTGGCTGGGAGCTGGCAATGATGTGATGTGCTGCTCTCAGGTCTACCCTGTCGCCTCCCTGTCCCCTGCGCCCTGAGCATGGCTGATCAGGAAAGAGGAGGGGATTAACTCTCCACACCATCAGTGGCTTTTGTGTTAGTTAATACACAAAGATATTCCTCTGATTTTTCTTGTTGGTGCAGAGGGAGTATGTGCTGTCTGGCTGTCACAGCCAATTTTACCACCAAATGTGCTCTCTCCATCCTTTTCCTCTTTATTTTAATTATTTATTTTAATATTTCCTCCTTAAAGAAAGCATTTCCAGCTGCCAATGATTCCTGCAGGTAGAAAAACTTCCCCTCCATCCAAGTGGAAGTGCAGATAGAGCAGTTTGCCCCCTTTCCTTAGGAAACCCTCCTCCGTGTTGAGGTTGAGGCTGTGTCCCCAGGATGTTGCACCAGGGACAGGGGAACATCTCTGTCTTCAGAGAGAAAAGGAAGGTTGGTCCAGGGAAGCAGGGCAGCATCACAGGGGCCCCTGAAGCTACACACCAGGCTCTTGCTGCCAGATGAAGGTTTAAAAATAAGATGAGAATAAAAGCCACCCCTCACTGTCCCCAGCTGTCCTTCAAATGCAGGTGGAAGTGGCTTCTGCTTGGTGCAGTATTCAGCCTAAAATGCACGGCTGTGTTAATGACACTACCATGGCCAATGCTAATGGCTTGTTGTGCAGCTCCATGTCTCAGGTCCTGCCCTGTGTCCCCCCAGGAATTAACAACCAAGCGTCTTTGCTTTGGCAGCAGGATCGTGGCTTTGGCCAGAGCTGTATCACCAGCATCTCCAAACTTGTGCCCCTGTGGGATGTGGGGTGATCTGAGCACAAATGTGATGAGTTTGAGCCATCTCTGTGGTTCAGGGGCAGCTCCTGCACTCTGTGGAGCACCAGTGAAAAAAGGTGCTGAAGGTGCACAACGAGAGATTTCCAATGTAACATCATGCTTCAGCTCTTCGTGTTTCTCTATTGTTTAGACCCAAAATCTGGAGTAATCCCTTGCCCAAAATAGCCTCTCGCTTAGCCAGAGAAGCATCAATGATGTTTCACTCCAGGGCCAGATCCTGCTGCAGGGGGCTGCTCTTGAGCAAGAAACCTGTCCTGTTCCATCTTCCCTTTTCCCTATCAGCTTTCTCAGGAACAGCTTGGGACAGGAGGAGACTTGGGTCCGTTTCCAGTTTTCTTTGCCTCTGGGTGAGGGCTGGCATCTTGCTCAGCCACTCACCCCAGTAGGGAGGGGAGGACATCGATGTGTCTTGTCGAAGTGGTGTGTGTGTGTTCATGAACAACTGTGACATGTTCTGTCTGGAGATGTCCCAGCCCATCCCGTGCTGGTAGTGGGTAAAATAATCGCGATCTTCATGGCACCAGGTCGGTTGGGTTGGCAGCTTGGATTTGAGGGAGCTGACCTCTGCTCAGGTTGCGATGGGGTGCGATGTGGGTGCCGTGGGGCTTCTCCTTGCTGGCACTCTTGCCGATAGGTGGAAGTGTTGTCGAGGAGAAGAGTTTTGGTGCTGCCCGACTCGGAGCTCAGAGAGCAGCGGCAGCCAGGCAGGAGGCCTTTGTCCTCCTGAAACACGGAGGCAGTGAGATACAAAGGGGAGTTTTTAGGCTGCATACACCCAAAAGAGTGGAATAAATCCTCGACAAGAGGCTCCGATGTGGCAGCTGGAGGAGGTTTGGCCGGGATGGGTATTGCCACAAAGCAGCGGTGCTTGCCGAGGATGTGTGCTCCATCCCCTCAGTGCTATGGGGATGGGGCAAGTCCCACCTTGGTCCGGCTGCTTGGACTCAGTTGGGGTTCTTCTGGGGGTCCCACATCAGCCGGGTGGGATGCAGGGGCCCGGCAGGACTCCGGGATGCAGGAGAGACGCTGGTGGGGCTTGGGAGCCCCCAGTGTTAGTGAGGGGTCAATGGGGGGCTGCTGGGGCGCTGGTACAGCCACAGCAGCCTTCCTCACGAGGAGGAGTTGTCATCACTCTCAGCCTGCAGCCAAATCATCCCTCTTTCATTGCTAATTCCTCCCCGCAAGCCCCCATGGGCTTCTCCCCCCACTGCATTTCTTTAAAATGCAACTCTTTCCATCAAAATCCAGTTAGTCATGAAGTATATAATGAGTTTTATATATATTTTAAATGGTCTGACATTCAGCATCCCATTATCCTCACTCCTCGAGAGAAACATGGACTCGCTGTGTGAATGTTGATCCAATAAGAGTGCGGTCGGTACCATTTTTGCTCTCTGAAATATCTGTATCTATTACCCATATTCATGTGCTGTTTGTGTGTAGGAGTCTCTTTCAGAAGGAAATCAAAGGCTGGGTTGTGGTGGGTTTTCTCCCTTGGGCCTGCTATTTAGGTGTTTTTTTGAGGGCAAGATGAATAATTTCGTTCCTTGGTTTTGTTTCGCAGTTCTGTTGATTCCTTCGGTAACTCCCATCCCTGGCGCTAATTGCCCAACGCAGGATAACTCAATGGCTTTTGGAAGCAACTCATGCAATTTCTGCAGGTACCTGGCAGTGGGGGACTGAGCCTGGGTCACCCTGCTCAATAACCAGCCTGAATCACCCTGCAAACTTCCAGCAGAGACTTTTCCTGTTCCCCATCCTCTTGCTTCAAGCTCTTCTCTGCCTGACTTCACTGAAAACCTTCCCTCTGCTGACATAAACCCCCCTAAGGAGCATGACAAAAGTGTCAATGTGTTCTTCTTCCCTTCTTTTTCCCACTTAAATCCTCCTCCTCTTCTCTTTTCTTGCAAACCAGCTTTTTGTTTCCTCCTGTGTCACTGAACACCAGTCAGGAGGCACTGACCAGCCAGAGCCCATATTTCTCTCCCCCAGACAAGTGAGACACCAGGAAAACATTCACAGCCCCCTCTTCCTCTTACCCTGCAAACTTATTTTGTTTTAAATACACATGAAAATAGCTCTTGCTGGGACTCTTTCTTTTTAATTGTGTAGATATTACACCTAATTACAGCTCTATTAATATTTCACTTTGAATTAAAGATTTATTTTCCCCACCCTTCTCTCCAGGAGGGAATTAAATCCACACCAAGGCAACTACAGGTGCTGGCAATGAATCCCACTCTCTCTGTCTCTGTGACCCATGAAGAGGAAGGTGGTGACTTGGCCATAAATTATTCAGAGTCCTTCTGCAGAGCAGAGCTGCAAAGTCCAGTCCATAAGATGTGGTTTCATGTTTTCCTATATTTAAAAACAAACAATAAATTAAAAATGGCAAATCTCCCTGGAGGTGGCTTTAGCAGTGGACGTGGTGACCTTCCTTGTTGGAATGCGGCCCGGGCAGTGGGAGGCTGGATGCTGTGTGGCCGGAGCGGTGCCTGTCTCCATGGACTGAGGGGGCTCTGGGAACACCAGAGCCTCCTTCCTGGGGTCTGCCAGACCTGGAGGCCTGGGAAACACTGCTGGGGGCCCTGGAGAGGCTGGAACACTCTGAAATCCCTGGATGGACTTGAACATGGAGCTGGAATAGACAGTGACTTGTTCAGTTCCTCTTGTCTTGAGCCTGATGAAGCTGTATTGATCCTGCGGAGGACAATGCTGCATCCATTTGCTGACAGTATCGAACTCTCCTGGAGTAGCTGATCATCTCTTGACCCATGTGCCCAGGCTGCAGCACCAGTGACCTTTGCCAAACTCTTCATGAGACAAACCCATTAACCCTCTGCATAGGCTGCTTCATGGTATCTCTGGGTATCTCCTGTCAGTCCCTACCCATCCTGCTCAGCCACTGGGGGAAGTTCAGCATCATTGCCCAAAAGTTTTGATGTTCTTGGTGGTGACAGAAGCACTGTGATGGTATTTTGGCTTCTGGCTGATGGCAGGAAGAGGGATGTGAGAAGGGGAGATGTGTGGTTCATGAGGCTTGGAGAAGAGGAGATGCTGCATGGTAGAAAAGCATCCCCCAAATCCATGGTCCACAAGACTGGCTGGGGGGTTGAACGGTGATTATTTTCTGCCAGAGCCAGGGGAGCAGTGAGCACCAAACATCTCCAGGTAAGCAGGCTGCTGGAGCGACACGGGTGATGCCCAGACACCTTACCCCAGCCGTTCTCCAGGACCTGGGCGAAGCAGAGCAGGCACAGCCTTGCCCTGTGCTGCCAGACCTCAGGCTGTGAGTGGGATGCCCTCATTTCTCCCTGAAGGCAGAGCACATGTCTTTGAAATCCCCTGGGAGCTCAGGGCTTCACCTAACCTGGAGCAGAGCACTTGACCTCAGGGTGCCTCTGAGAGCTGCTTTTGGCAAAGGGATTTGGTGCCCACTTTATCCCATGGTGGCTGGAGCTCCCTCAGCCCTGGCTTGTGGGTGACCTGAGGATCTTTGAGGCTTGAAGCAGTGGTGGGGGCTCCTCTCCTCCCAGCGGCCCTGGGCACTGATGGGTGCACACTCCCCTCCTGCCTTTGTGCCCTGCATCATGCTGGTCCAAATAGCCCCCTTGGGTCAGCAGGTGATCCCAGATGTGGGTCCTTGTTTGGGTCCTGGGGGCTCTCCCAACCCCCTTGCAGTGTTTCAGTAGCTGCCTGTGGTGGGCACAATGTGGCTTCTTGATGTTCTGAACCCCACTTGCTGCTCTACTCCCTGTGCAGTCCTTGCCCCCCTGGGAGCCTTTTGGAGGCAAGTCATGGACCCCCATGGCAGGCAGACACCTGGTGAAAGCCTCTGCCCTGGAGCCCTGCTTGGGGACAGGAGGTTGCTCCTGGTGGGACAGATTGCAGCTAAGAGTTGAGCTGTTACCATCACCCATCCTTGTGTTCCCCACCATCAGCCACAGCACCGAGGTTGTTTTGCTTCAGTTCCTGGCATGGGTGAGGGTTGCACACCGTGTGTGCACGCAGTGGGGGGCTGGATGGGGCTGTCCCCCTCCCAGGGCTGTGCTCCCCTGCACCGGGCCAGAATAACAATGAGAACTGCTCTGACTCTCGCTGTAAAAGAAATCACTGCAACAGCCTGGTCTCTCCGCAGGAGACAGTCTCTGGCATGATCCCGTGAGCATCTGAATCCATGGGAATACTGCCGCTTATTTTAATGGCAGAAGGGCAGCTGGCCAGCTATTCAGGCGGGTGCATCTTGCTGGAGAGCACGTAGCTCCTTCAAAGGCTCGGCCAGGGCATTGTGCTGGGAGCTGGGCTCTCCTGCGTGCTTCTGGAAAACCAGATTACCTCCAGCCTCCTAAACAGAACCTGGGCAACAGGGCTGCCAGCACCCAGCCATCTGCAGCAACACCCTTCCTGCCTGGGACCTGGCTGACCCCGCACCAGGAGTTTCACTATTCCAAGCAAGCAACACAAATCAACTCTTAGGGAAGATGAGGCTGGAAATGTGTGTTGGAAGGCGTATGCTTTGCTTTTTGGTGCTCGGAGGGGCAAGTGGAGGTGCAGAGAGCCCTCCCTGCAGCCAGATCCTCCCTTTGTGTGCAGGAATCAGGGTCCCCACAGGCTGGGTGCCGAGAGTGTGCTCCCTAATTGCTCCCGTGACCGATTCTCTTGCATTCATTACCGTGATGGATCGGAGCAGTTAATGTGTCAATGGCCATTACTAGGGGGCTGTGTTTGCTCTGGATTAATGAATCGACATGCCATGACGGGCTCCTCGGAGCTGCCTGGGGCTGGGGGGTGATTTGGTAGGGAAATGAGGTGATGCATGACCTGTGCTCCATGAGCACGTGTGGGACCTTGCCATGGTTTTATAGGAGGCTGAAGAGAAGGTCAGTGGCTTGGGGTGAGAGTCTCCTCCCTTGTCACTGCCCTGGGGGGGAAGCGCCCTCCCTTTTCACTGCCCGGGGGATCTGATCCCACCGTGGGGAGGGGAATTTGGGGATGGGAGGGCTTGGCAGAGGCTGGTTTGTTTGGACCTACGGGAGCTGCTGTGGGCCCCTGCTTCTGCAGATGCTGAAACTGGAGGCTGTGACCTGCGAGAAGCTCTTTAGCACCGCGGGGTCTGGAGGCCCCAGACTCTGGTCAGTCCTGCTGCTGTGTTCATGGCCGCGATGATGGCTGTAGGCGATGGGCAGGGAGAGAAGGACACGTACAGCAAAATACGTCCTGATGCAAAGACCAGGAGGGGAGAGGTGCTTGGGGCAGCAGGGCAT
>NW_009937233.1:0-202 GCF_000696875.1 Nestor notabilis
GATGTCCCTGTCCCAACACTGGGATTTGTCCCCAGGGAGCTGGGGGACCAGCAGGGCCCAGGGGGACAGCGGGGAACCTCTGCAAGGGCTTTGCCATGGGCTCGAGAGGGCAAAATAACCATGACTCCCCCCTGCAGCTGCTGCCACCAGCCCCTCACCTGTGTCCAGGCTGGGAGAGTCCATGGCTGCCAGGCGCCCCTTC
>NW_009937233.1:578-906 GCF_000696875.1 Nestor notabilis
GGCACGGGCTGGGGACACAGCCCTCTGCAGAGGCACCGTGTGTCCCCAGCACACAACCCCTGGGGGCAGGGATGTGCTCGTCGCGGGTGTTTCCCCCAGCATACCTGGTAAGGCATCTCTGGAGAGCGGGTAGTAGGGCAGAGCCCCCCCACACACCTCGTCCTCTGTCTTCACCACCACCACCACGTAGAAGCTGTTGCTGGGGAAATCCTTCTTCTGCAACAGCCATCCCGGGGGGTGAGAGATGGGGGTGAGCAGAGCCCAGTGCCGGGGGGCTCAGGGCTGATACCCCCAGCACCAGGCAGGGGCCAGCACGGCCCCACACTCA
>NW_009937233.1:1018-1239 GCF_000696875.1 Nestor notabilis
CCCGCCGGGCATCACGGGTCACCCAGAGAAAGGCCCCAACACCAAAACCCACCAGGATGTCCTGGATGGAGATGACGGAGCAGGGGAAGGCCATGGCCGAGGTCACCTTCACGATCACCGAGTCCACTCCCTCGGGAAACTCGTACTTGAAATACTGGGATGGTGGGGGGGAAAGGGCCTGTCAATGCCACAGTGGCCACGATCACCTCCCCGCACACACC
>NW_009937233.1:1301-1793 GCF_000696875.1 Nestor notabilis
GAACCTTTCATTTGTCCTGCAGAGAGCACAGGAGAACTGATGGGTGGCGAGCCCGTGGCCAGTGGCCCTGGCAGGGAGCGGGGCTGGGGACCAGGGCTGCCCTCACCTCAGCACGAAGTTCTCCACATGGGTGACCCGCAGCTGGTAGGAGGCATTGAGGGACAGCGTGGACACATCCACGTAGAAGTGCTGGGTCTCCACCTCGGCCTTGGTCTGAGGCTGGCAAAGCGTGCGGCTCACCTCCTGGTACGCGTACTTGCGCTGGTACCTGGGCAGGGAGAGCTGTGCTGTGCCCGTGGGATCCCTGCCCGCATCCCGGGACCCCTGCCCGCATCCCGCTGGTACTCACAGCCCCCGGAGGATGAGCGGCACCTGGAAGGACACCACCGCCTCCTTCTGCCTCACCACGAAGAGGACGGGCAAGTCCTTGTGGTCAGAGAGGACGTTCACCGACACCCGCACCCCCTCCGTCTGCGGGGAGGAACGGGAGCT
>NW_009937234.1:0-312 GCF_000696875.1 Nestor notabilis
AGTCCTAGCGCCTCCCTCCCCCAACCCCGAAGTCCTAGTTCCCGCCCCCGGTTCTTAGTTCCCCCACAACCCCGATGTCCTAGTTCCCGCCTCCCGGTTCTTAGTCCCCGCCACAACCACAAAGCCCTAGTTCCCGCCCCCCGGGTCCTAGTGCCACCCTCCAGTCCTCGTGCCCGCCCCCTGCCCCTCCCATAGCCCTGCCCACAGCACAGACCACGCTCCCAGACCTTTATTATCCCCGCCTTGGCCTCACACCCAGCCCACACCCACCATAATCAGGTTCAGGTTGCCTTGGGATGTGGGGTTGTGACT
>NW_009937234.1:664-9186 GCF_000696875.1 Nestor notabilis
CAGGTCTGAACCAGGCCTCAGGTGAGACCGCGCCGGGGGGTGGGGCCAAGGCAGATCGTTGTGGTTGAGTGAGTTTTGTCACTGCGTTCGCTTGCACCTGCACCAACATTAGAATGTTTAAATACAGTTTAGACACCTGCAGGTCAAAATACAAATTTGTTTCCGAGAGAACTACAGAAAAGTTAGCCCGAGTCATGTCATTTCAATAATACAACTGTCTTTAATGAGAAAAAAAATCTTAGCTGAAATAACTCAGGGTACAGCAGAGATAAAGCAGTTCAATTAAACTCAGTAATCTGAACAACCAATATTAGTGACTTGTGAATAACTTGAAATTTGCAATTAAGAGATATGTCCCTCCTTTTAAACATAAAACTCTTAAGAAAAAATTGGGGGAGAGCTGGAGCAACTACTGAATTTAAAGGTCAAGTTTTGGTTTGGTGTCTCCTCCCAAGAAAGAGTCCATGCATTTTTACTAGATACAGCTGAACAGGCAGCAGTGGGGAAAGAAACCCAACAAAAACCCCTAACAAAACCAAAGGAGTAAAAGAAATGGGAACTTGAGCATAGCTTGAAAAAATTAACTTTATAAAAGCTAACCTATTTAAGATAGTTGTCTTCCCTAGACGAGCCTGCAGGTAGAGCCTAACATATTTCATCAGATACACATACATAGAACATTGCTCTTAACTGGAAAAAAGTTATTTTTACATTTCAAATACTTTGCAAGCAACATTAAAAGTTAACATGTCTCAAAAAAAAAATTATTTCCCTCTCCTTCCCCAGAAGGCTTCTTTTCATCTGTAAGCACTAATAAGTACATTCCACAGTTCCTCTATTTATGGGGTCATATGTGAATTATTATAGTGCGATAAACCAGAAACAAATCAAGAAAAAAGAGACACTAAAGTTGTTCCATGTGGCTATAGTAAATAGTCACGAATAGTTCAGTGACCATTTAAAATACCCCAGACCATAGTGGTTCCATCTGGGGAACTGGCCACTGCCACCACAGCAAGTTACAAACCAATGGGTAAGCTGCGCCTTGACCATTTCTTAACCTGGTCACTGCCATTGACAATAATGTCCAAATATAATCCACAAACCATTTTTTGCTTTCAAGAAGAGGCAAACTGACAGCTGTACAGCTCTGGCTTCCTCTTCACACAGGCAACAAGAATTCAAGCCTCACAAAGCACATTATTAGGCAAATAAAGCATTCATATGCCCTAAGTATACTCTTTTATTAGTTTAATCCCCAGCACCACATACATTCTAAATTAAGTACTTTTCAGGGGACTTTTAAAGTTAAAGATTATAAATAAACAAGAAACCAACTCCCTGCAGACTCAATGAGGGTTGTTAATTTGCAAGAGGTTCTTAGTCCTCCTTCATGATACATTTGATATATGTGAGCATGGCATGGGCATAAACTGATACATAGCTATGTCACACTACAACTGTACGTGCAGATTTCTCTTCATCTCCCCTTTCAGAGACTTGCTGGCAGAGGACAGTTACTTCCCATAAAATTTCTTATTCAGAAGAAAGATCAGAAGGTTGACATTCACTTTTGCTCTGTCAAACAACTTCATGACTGCAACGCCTTCATACTGCAGCTGCAAAAGATCCTGCCAAAGAGCATACCTTTGTGAGCAAGGAATTCTCAAAAGCTTACACAGAATATGAGACGCTGTGGTATAGTAGGTTTTTGAGGAACATCTATCACAAAGTACATGGCATAAGATCGAAAAAACAAGAGATTCATTAAAGATCTACTCATACTGCATGAAAAAATAGTCTAAGACATCCAAGAGCTAAATTTTTTAATGTTTTATAAAAAAAAAATAAAAAAAAAAAAACCTGAACAAAAAACCCCACACCCAAAAAGTAAACAAACAACAACAACTCAGAAACAGAAAGCCCAATAACAGATCTATCCCTCTCCATGCTTTTCATTCGCACGATACCCATAAAGTCATAACATTCAGAAAGGGTCTCCTATATGTCCAACTATATTATGCACCCATGACACATTATGACATTCCACAGTGTCGCTTTCTAAAAATCTTAGTTGCCACTGGTCTCAGCAAGGTGGTTTGGTGCACTGCAATCTACAGCAGAGAAAGACACAGCATCTCTGTTAGCACTATGTACACAATGCTGATTCAGTCTCTTGGGTATTTAAGTAGGGAGTATTTCTAGTTACAGTTTGTTCTTGTCAGCAATACACTTGACAAAGCAATAGGACTCCTTACACCGAGTTATCTCAGCAATGAATTTCTTTCAGTAAGGCCCCTACTGAGCAATATAGAATCATAGAATGGTTTGGTTCCAACCCCCCTGCCATGAGCAGGGACACCACACACTAAACTATGTCGCCCAAGGCTCTGTCCAACCTGGCCTTGAACACTGCCAGGATTGGAGCATTCACAACTTCCCGGGGCAGCCCATTCCAGTGTCTCACCACCCTCACTGTGAAGAACTTCTTCTTTATATCTAATCTAAACTTCCTCTGTTTAAGTTTAAAGCCATTACCCCTTGTCCTACGACTAGAGCCCCTAATGAAGAGTCCCTCCCCAGCATCCTTGTAGGCCCCCTTCAGATATTGGAAGGCTGCTATGAAGGCAGTGTTCAGGAGTGCAGGGAAAGTTTATATGCATTCCAAAATCCAAACCTGTCTCCTGCAGTTGTCCAGCCTGGGTGACACCAGAGTAAACAATCATAAAGCCATTTCTGCTGCTTTCTGTAAAAACTCTGGCAATGGCAACACAAGCCTCTTTAATTAATGTCACCATTAATGCTGTACTTGGATTTTCCTCGTTGCTGGCCTCTCAATTGTAAAATCAGCTGGGCTGGAAAAATGTTTAAGCTCCAGTCCAACCATCACCCCAGCACTGTCAAGGCTGCCACTAGACCATATCACTGAGGGTTTCATGGTTTTTTTTCTGAACACTTCCAGGAATGGTGATTCCACCACTGCCCTGGGCAGCCTTTTCCAATGCCTGACCACCCTCTCAGTGAAGAAATTGTTCCTACTATCCAGCAAAAACCTCTCTGCTTTTTCTGAAAAGCAGTGCTAAAAAGACACAGCGGTACAGCAACTCCTGTGCCCAAAGAGCAAGTGACCTTGGGTAGCCCCATGAACCAAGAAATTCATGACCAGATAGGGACCAGAATGAACTAGGGGAGTCCTCAGAGCACACGAACGGCATGTGCGAGGCAACTGTCCCTCACAGCACCCAGTTAGGCGGCACAGACTTACCCCAATTCAAGGAACTCCTGCACACAACCTGTTTCAAGACCTCTGAAGCATCCACAATTTACAAACCCAACAATGCCTAAGCTGGGTAGGGGGTAGGCGAGACAAAGGTAGACTAGGAGAACAGAGACACCAGGCATAACAGTGATGGCATGGGAGAGGATCAGGGAACCATTTGGGAGAAGGTCAGTCAGTGTCTGCTCTAGTAGCCTGGCCCAAGAAAAGGTTGAGGACTCCCAAGAACCACACAGTTGAAGAAACTGTTAAGCATAGTGTGGCAGGAATACCAACGCATGATGTGGCTGAAGCCACCGCACCCAGGCCCAGCTGATCTCTCTGCTGTAGCAGAAAGTTGTTTAAAATGCATGTGTTCGTTTTGTGTGTGCAAATGTAACTAGTAGCACAGACTGACATGAGGCTTTCGTTAGTAAAGAAACAAGAGTAGTCTGAAACCCACACCACATCTGTGTTGCATCCGTTTCACCTGCAACATGAGTTGGTTTTGAGAGCATTTTTCAGACTGTTCAGGCAGAAAACATGTGATTTTTATTCTGATGAAGAGCCTGGCAGGTGAAGCTTATATGCCACTATTAAACAGGACAGTTCTTACCTGATAATGTAACATAAAGGTTTCCATCTGTACCCCCATGAATTTTGCTTTTATCTCAAAATCTCCTACTTCTTCTGTTGGACTGATTTCAAATATCACATTTTTAAACCTACGAAATTTGAGAAAAACCACAGTTCATTACTGAACATGTACTTCCTACTGAAACAGGGAGAGAATATACAAGATGAAATCTGAAAATAGATTTCTAAGAATTATATTCTTATATTCTATACTCTCATTGGGAATGAGACTCTAAAAGCTGACCAGACTCAACATAACAATGAATGGAAGCCTTCCAGATTCTATGTCCAGTGGATCACACATTCACACAAGCATAGTGGGAAATACGTAATTTAGCCCATGCAGTTTAAACAGCCTACTTCAGTGCTGCACATCCATGCCTCATTTAGTGCACAAAGTACAAAAATATGACCCAGCATTGAAAAAAAATTCCAGTAACAGGCAACTTCTCTGTATTCCACAGAAGATACACCTAGTTCTCAAGGCTAGCAAGCCATAGCTGGACAAACTAAAGCTACCATCAAGATGCTTTTTCAACAGTGAGAGCTATTAAGCATAGCAGCAATTCACCCAAGGACGTGCCCTTTTATGACTGGGGTGTGGCAGGAAAGTGGCAGGTGGGAAGAAGATGTCACGTTTAAATCCCATCATACTTCTCAACCAAAGCCCTGCTTCACTTCCACCACTAAAGGGGAAAAAAAAAAAAAAAAAAAGAAAAAGAGGGTGGTGGTAAGGAGAACTGTGAAGCGATAAAGCAATCACTGAGCAAGGGGTCTTCAGCCTGAGGGGTGCCAGCCAAGATTGCCAAAAGCAATTTCTTCAGCTTTAATAACTAAGTCTACAACAATGCTAAATTCCAAGAACAAAACCACGAGACAACCTGTCACAATTTCAAACAGATCTCACAGCTTCTTTTCTCAATGGCCAGCACCTAAACCAGTTCAAAGACACAAGAATTCAATGTACCCATTTTCCTCTGAGAAGCCTACTCAGCTTTAAAGAGTTTTAAAAAAAGATACTCACTGGTTACCTTGCAGGTCCTCAATCTCTAAAAGTACTCCCTTCTCATGAAGTCGAGCTGCTGTATATTTTAGAGAAATCTTTTTACTGTTCTTGCCTTTCATCTCCCGAGGCTTCTTAGAAACTCTGGAAAAACCAAACCAAACAAAAAACCAAAACAAAAACCCCAAGCTTATCAGTCAAACAAGTAAAGAGATTTTAGACTGCAAACATTTAATCCTATTTGGATGAGGGGATAGAATCAGTATAGCTGATCAATGGTGACGAACACAGCTGATAAAAACACCAACACCCCTCCCCCCGCCGAAACATAACCACATGGTACTTCACAGAAAGCAGTACCACCTATCATTAGGCAAAAGGGGATTTGGTGACAACTGACATGGAGAAGGCTGAGATTACTCTGCAGCTTTGTTGCCTTAGTTTTCACTGGCAGCTGCTCTTCCCAGATCAAGCTGGGGAGGAAGATGCTTCTGCTCTTCTGCACCTTACTTCCCCCTCACCTCCTGTCCCCACCTTTTTGGGATAAAAAGAGGACAATTGGTTACCAATGATTTCCTTGTAGGTAACTGTTATTTTCATTCTCTGTTCCTAGAAAGGATGACAGGACAGACTGACTGAGCAGCATGTGCATTACCCGAACAACCTGCTTCATTCTCTCTGGACACTCTACACTCCCCTCTCCCAGAGGGATCAAAATGCTTTCAAGTATGTCTTTCTGACCCCATTCAGGCACTGCCCTCCACCTGCATTTGCCCAGCACTGCCGAGACCCTTTCCCTGTAACTACTGCTGCAGTAAAGAGCTTGGCCAAGGTCCTTTAAGCAGACACCATTGTAATTCTTCCTAGCAACAATCTACAACAACCTTTCTGCAGAAAGCACTTCTAGAACCACAGCATGGTTTCCAAGACACTTACTTGCCCTTGCTGGCCAGGTTATCCAAACAGGTTTTGATGTAGCTTTTGTAATAATCCACTTGTTCCCCATAAAAAGTAGCTTTGGAGTTCAAGGCACTGTATGTCTGCTGCAGCTTCACCAGCTCTGCCTTTCTTCTCTGACGGTATCTACGCTGATTTCGGATATCCTACATCACAGAGAAAGACAAGCAAAGACTTAACACTCATTTGAGCTCTCCAGTTGCTCAAGCCCAGAACGCAGAGTACCTGGAACACACCATTTGATTTTGCTTAGTCTTGCTTCATGCTACAAGCTGGAGCTCTCAGTGGCATTTGCCCCAGTTTAAGTGTCACCACTTCTTCTCTGCGTTGACTGTTTTTGGAACTAACCAAGTATACACAGCAGTTCATTTGAACCTTTTGTTCCTTTTTCAAACTCCAATGCTGTCCTAGTTGCAATGACTAGAGTGGTCACCGACAGCATGCGATCTACAGGAAGGAAGCAATTTTTGCCATCTCTGGATAGGAAAAGTATCTTACAAATCAAGTACTAAAACCATAGAAGTGCACAGACTTCCTGATCTTTCTTTACTAGTCAGCCATCTGTAGATGCACATTACCTTAATGCTGGAACAAAAATATCATGTGTTGAAGTCAGTATGTATCAAAAAAATGAAAGTAGTAAGTTAATGACAGTACAGTTAATTCTAATTGGATACGCAAAGGTGATTATTTATTCACTTTACATACATAATATTTCCCAAACAGGTTTTGGTAAACATGTGATATAAAATACACTGCTACTTTTATTTAAATACCTAAAAGATAAAAGAGGGATCTAATAAAAACTCACAAAAGTGATCTAATACTGTTTTATGCTGCTACGGTGACAGAGTATCTTTTTAGGCAAAATTTCCTTGTGTGAAGAAGTAGGCAGAGCCACTGTTTAAATCAGCTGAAAGAAACAGTAAAAAAGGTCACACATCAGGACTTCCCCCCGCAAGCTAGGAAGCTTTTTCCTAAAGTGCCTGAGATTCTGGCAACACAATCAGTTGAGAAAACTCAAATGTCCTATAAATATAAAGGAATTCCAAATGCCAAGAAGTGGGAACGCTGTGACAAAAGGTAGAGGCTTCATGTCTGTACATTACTACTACAAGACTCACTCCTCTTGAAAACTCAATG
The DNA here is from genome assembly GCF_000696875.1 of Nestor notabilis. Lineage (NCBI taxonomy): Eukaryota > Metazoa > Chordata > Aves > Psittaciformes > Psittacidae > Nestor > Nestor notabilis. Next base: position 7,660 of record NW_009937234.1, read on the forward strand.
CCAGTTTCACAACACTGCAAACTGTGGGAAAACTCCACTGTGACCACTAGGAAACCACAAATGGGCATACCTTTGCAATGTCATTGATTAGTTCCTGGTATTTATTTTTAGCATTCACTGTCCCCAGTTCTGTCAATTTCTTCAGGCCTGTCTTAATTTTATCTTTCTTTCCTTGAAGATTTAAGTTGCCATCTTCCTTCACAGACACAGATTTTTTCATCTTATCGGGAGTTTTAGCATCACGAATGGCCCGTTTCTGCATAGCTCTCTGATGCTCAGCTTCCTAGAAAAAGAAAGCAAAAAACTACAAGTTCATAAGCAGATCAATTTTAAGGTGACAAAGAACCAGAAACAGATTTTTCTGACCTCAGGCACAATATATAACAAGAATTTTGCTTGGTCATTCCCGTAATGGCTCCAGTGAATCCATGTTTGATGAGCACATTCCATGTACAGGAAGCAGCAGAAGCCTACCTGCCATTTAAAACTGTTGTCTACATAAACAGTTTCTAGCAACTACCAGTGAGGTAAGGTTCACATATACAATTTATGTCCACTGTATTCCCTCCTTATTATTGCTACACTCTGCTTCAAAATCAGTGGAGACAGCTTCACCGTCACACATAAATGCACATTCCTAACACCCACATATATCGGGATAGATGACAATCTCCTAATCTAAAAAGAATGCAGGTAAACAACTTCATACTTGCTCTGAGGTAGCTGGAGTTCCCAAGATTTCAGTCAGCGTCTCCCCTGGTTGGAAGCGGATTACATCAACAATTAAACGTTTTGTGCTGCAAAGAAATCAAGGAAAACAGGAGAAAAACCTTTAAACTAAAAGACTTTCAATACTGTTCTGCAATAATACCAACGTTACCAATTTACCTAAAGCGAGATTATCACTGGATGCACACTGAGGTGTCATAGGCTAGACCAGACCAGATCCCCAAGAAGCACTTTGACAGTTTTATCAGGAACAGGTTCCCTAAAAGGTTCATCTATGTAGTACAAAGGATTTGCTCCCCAGTGCCCTGTCAAACAACAAGGATGTTACCCATATATTCCAAGGCAGCCCCAGTACTGCCATGTGGAGCACGGAAGCAGCAATTCCAAAGGTAAAGCAGGCCCATCCATCAAATCCATGCCTCTCCAGTTCAGAGACAAGGATGCCATGAGAAACAGCGTCAAATGCCTTGCACAAGGCAATGCAGATGATGCAGTCGCTCTTCCCTTATCCATCCTTACAATGCTGTGGCCCCACCGTAGAAGGCCGTCAAATTTGTCAGGCACAATTTGCCCTTCATGAAGCCCCCTTAGTGTCCATGTGCCTTAGCATAGTTTCCAGGAGGACCTGCTCCACGATCTTGCCAGGCACTGAGGTGACACTGACCGACCTGTAGTTCCCTGGGTCTTCCTTGTTTCTCTTTTGAAAAGTGGGGGTGACACATCCCCTTTTCCAGTCAGCAGGAACTTCAGACAGCCACGACTTCTCAAATATGGTGCACAATTTCTTGGCAATTTTAT
>NW_009937234.1:9217-14870 GCF_000696875.1 Nestor notabilis
TTTTCCGGTCACCCGGACCTTCAGCCAGCCACGACTTCTCAAATATGGTGGACAATTGCTTGGCAATTTCATCCACCACCTTCCTCAGGACCTGCGGATGCAGCTCGCCAGGTCCCAGGGACTTGAGCACCTTCAGGTTGCTCAGATGGTCTCAAACCTGATCTTCTCCTACTGCGGGCAGTTCTTCATTCTCCCAGTCCCTGCCATGCCTTCTGCGACTTGGCCAGCGGCGAAGACCAAGGCAAAAAAAGTCACCAAGTACCTTGGCCTTCTCCATGTCCCGGGTAACCAGGTCTCCTGTTTCCTTACGGAGGGTGCTCACATTTTCCCTTATCTTCCTTTTATCCCCAGTGTACCTACAGAAGTTTTCCTGCTGCCCTTAATGTCCTTGCTCAGACTGAGTTCTGTCAGGGCTGATAGGTATTAGTCTAATAACACATCTATTTTCAAAAATATGATTTTCCTCTATTAAGAGTCAGGTTTGAAGGATAGCAGGTGCAGAGAGAATGGGACTACATCATAAACCAAGAGGAGAGCAGCAACAGCATAAAGAAACTAATACTGCAGGAGCTAGCAAACTTAGCAGCAAAGTGTTATTCACATACACTAGACAACTTACCTTTAACATTTCCTTATATCTCATGTATTCTACTGAAAACATTGCACAGGGCATTCTACAGGCAACACAAAGACTGAATCATCTAAGTCTTACATTAATAGACTTCAGAGTTAAAACTCCTCTGTGAGGATCAATACGGATTACTTAAGATGGTCTTCACAAATTATTCACAAACAGGCAAATCCAACTGCTGCCGTCACTCTCTCACATCTAGGAAGTTTTCCCCTTCAGAATCATCCAAAATAGAGTTTTAAAGAATGACAAATTCAACAGCAATGAAGAACTAACAGGAAAAAATGACAGCCCCAGCATTGAAAGCTCAGTGTACTTGGGAGCAGCAGTCCCACGTTTGTTTAAATTACACTTGCTTATTTTCATATGCAGATCAACTGTGAAAATTCAGGTTCCTTGTTCTCTTGAGAAACCAGACAGTTTCCCCTTACTTACTTCAACAGAATAGTCCTCACATCCATCTCTGCATTCTCATCACCAGGAACATCAAATTTATTAGTGAGTGTAAGAGAAACCTCAGTCTTTGCTAGCGTTTCCCTGTTGGGGTCATTAACGTTGCCAGACCCTTCCCCTGCCAAGCAGAAAGAGTTTATAGATTAAATTGGATTTTTTACATCATTGACTATGAGAAATTTTTAATTTTTCCCATCTTAACAGATCGTAGAAAAACTACAACTGCTTCCTACTTTCAAAAGGACACTTTAAAAGGCAACACCAACTTTTTTAAAATCATCATCTTGAGTATGTTACAAACTACTTCTTCACAAACCTGAGAGAATACACTGGCCAGAAAGGCACAACAAAATCACTGGCTTGTATGTCTTAAAGACATTTGTGTATTCCACACTGTATCTCAGCATCTCTCTCTCTAGTGAAAAGAGTAGCTGACCTGTCAAAACCACTTTATAAATAAAAACGTGACCACGCCTCTATGACCATGTCCTCATTAGAATGAATTTTCCAAGCTAAGAATGAAGCCTGTTGGCAACCAAGCTTGTCATCTTCTATTAAACAAAGAAAGCTATCTTGTCAAAAGGAAATTTTCTTGTCCTAATTGTTCTGAACTTACATCAGAACAGTTGTTAGGATGCTTCCCTTCCTGCCTCCTTTTTTAAAGGGCTGCAGAAGATTAAACTCTGATGTATTAACCACATCAATACAATACACACAGGAGAAATGAAATGGGGAACGAGGGTAAGTTCTGATTAAACTCAAGGTCTAGGTTTGCTCAGATAACACTTCTTATGTTCTGTTCTTTGCCAGTACTTTGAAGAAAGCATGCTAGCAATCATTCCTTTAAAAAGTTCCAATCTTTCTCATCAAGCAACTTCAAGGTAAGTATTTTTCTGTCAAGCATCCTCTCAAAAAACACTTACACCCCCTCCCCCCTAGATTCCACACTTCAAATACCTGCAACATAGAAACCAAGAAAGGATAAAGGCTTGTGCAATTTTCCAGTATTTGCTAGATCCTGAAGTAGTGAACAGTGGCTCAGGTTTTTAGAAAACTTTCAGAAACTAGTGAAGTCAGTTCCTTCCTCCCCCAGCTATAAGAGGATAACATTCTTAATGTAGAGAAAAATAAATTCTGAAGGAGGGGAAAAAAGGTATTTGTCCATATGCCAAAGATCCCTATAGGGACACATGTCATTTAATACGCTTATTACCACACTCCAGAAGAATGCATATTGATCTCCACAATGAAGGACAGACCTTTACAAACAAGCTGGGACACACACACAAGCAGAAATTGCCCCAGCATACTAGAATGAAGAAAACATGTCAAAGTATCTGTCCATCTTCTAGAAAATTCTGGAGTGGGGTGAGGCGAGGGGGTGTGGAGAGAAGAGAAAGAATCCCCTTTTTTTTTTTCAGGGTAACACATTCTGCAATCAGAGAGAATACACTAGAACAAATCTACTGCTGCTTTTTAGAGCGCATCCTCCCAATGACCTGTGATGATCCCTTACATAGTTTCTTTACTGCACTTCAAATCATTTAAGGTAATATTACATATTCTGAAGTACAATAAACTAGACCACCTATTAAGGACTCAATCGTAGGAACCTCTCCGAGATCATCCAGCAGCTCGTGAATTGGATCATTGTGCTCAGGAGCAATTGCATCTTGATGGTCTAAGAGCAACTAAATGAACATAAAAGAACATTTACTTTGTTAATTGTACACCTTTTTCTACACAGTAAAATAACATTACTTTGAGCTGGTATTGTTTAGAAAAGATCTTATTACACTGAACTCCAAAGCAGCAATATCAACATTCGAAGCTATGCCATTATCAGATACTCAAATACTTCCAAAAGAAACTTAGAGAAGTCACAAGCAAATTACTTAATTCTATAAGCCAACAAGCTTTTACACACTATGCTTGAAAGATAACTTTTTGCCTTGTATTTGGTAACTTTGCGTTTCAGCCAGAAGCAGAATTTTCTTTGCAAGCACTGCTTAAAAGGAGCTAACTGTGACCACTGAATATAAGGACTCACTGTATACTTACAGTGTGCGTATTGATGATTTCACCAATAGAAATATAAATAACTGGTTTAGTGAGAGTCACCAAGTCAGAATATTCATCAATATTAAATTTATCCTGCAATTCAGGAACCTCACAAGCAGCCTGAAAAAAACGTCTTCAGAAAAAAGGAGGAGAAGAGAAGAATCAGTATGAGCCTGAGTGTCATGCGATGTATGAAGAGCATTAACTGCGTATGACAATCCCAACTGTAGTCTCCTTTTTTTTAAACTATGGCACATTACTGCATACTATAGTTTGTCAGCTCTAGTTTAACACATCAGAAATAACCTAGTAAATTAAATTACTGATACTGGCCATGTTGACGCTGGTTCATTTTCAGCATCCACATAACTGGTCTATGGCTTTGGTGACCTTGTTCACACATTCTCCTGCCTCCACTGCAGTAACGCCCCTTGCTCCCAGCATTCTCTAAATTTCTTCCAAAACACGAGGCATATGATGACAATTCTTGAACAAAAACTTACTTTGGCTATATGAACATCTAAATGCCCAACTGCTTCATTCCTCAGCACCACTGGCTTTTCAAGAGAAGCCAGGGTTCATATGGGACAGAAGAACCTATGTCCAGTCTAGCTGTCCACATTTGAAGTATCACAATAAACATGTGCAAAAGCAACCTTTATTCTGGAAACTCCCAAATCAAAATACTTGACTTCTCAATCTCACTAACATGCAACGTATCATTCATAAATTCCAGGCACATTTTATCTGCCACTGTCACCGATGCTTATGGCAGTTTTAAGTGCAATCTCTTAATTTTCAACAGACGACTTATTTGACAGAGATCGAATTTATTGTATTTAAAATTTATGATAATCCCTTTTTACTTGCAATGTTTCCCTCTACCAAGCTTCTCAACTTAATAAGTGAAGATCTTCTACCTGAATTTCTGGTATGACTGCAACAGGTATTCGTTAATAATGCTGAGGTGTGCGTTATCTCCCATGAACATCTTATTGGATGCAGCATGCTGCAACATCTTTGCAATGGAACCAAGGTTTCTGCGTTGATCTGTAGTCAGCTGACCTCCAGCTGAAAGATCGATGATGTCAAATGCATCTGGTGCGACAATGGCTGGATTCATGTAGCGGTAATACAGTAAGTTGCCAACGATCTGGGAAAAGTTGAGCAGAGAAGAAAAACACATCAAGAAACACTGGTATAGGACCCAACTGAATTTCATTTAAACTAATCTGATAAATTGTTTTCTTGGAAGCCGGAAGCCTCTTCCAGGGTAAAGGTTCTGCTGCGCTGCTGTGTACAAGCACATACTACCCCAAAGAATCTAGTGTCTAAATAAATAAATAAATAACTGAATAAATAAAATAAAATTAAAAAAAAATTAACATATCATTAAGACTCAACAGGATGGTCAAATGGTCAACACCAAGAGGGAAGACTGAGCACTACTAGTCGCAGGACAACACAGCAGCAGATACTCCTGTGTATAAATCCTGTGCATAAAGATTTAAAACTTCAACTTACAAAAAAATGTATAGACACAAGATATTACAAACCTACCACTGGACTACTCATACGAGCATGAAACTACCAGGGGAATTAAACATAACTGAGTTATTCTTACAGAGAGCAGAATAATCATGGGATAGAGGAACCAGAACAATAGTTGGTTCAAGAACAAGAGCTGATTCTTAGAGAAGCGTGCAGAATTGGCTGCCATCTGTGATAAAACAAAAATGATGAGAAAGCATGGCAGAGCAAGGAGCTGAACTAAGGAAACTACTTTCCATTCATTCTCTGAAGTCCTTTTCTCTTTCAGAATAATTCTTTGATAAGTCAGCAACATTTTCAGGCACAGACCCCCAGTTAGTAACTCAGAAACCATATAATTCAGAGGTAAGAAAATCTTAAGTATAGAAGACCAAAGACATCAAAAGCCAATTTACCTAGTCAAATGTGAGCAGCAATAAACTTCAAGGAACCAAAAATAAAGACGCCACATTATCCATATGCTCATAAATGTACTTCTGATCTATATTTGATATTTGCCAACAGTAATTCCAGCAATGAAAGGAAATAACCCAACATACTGGTATAAAGGGACAGTTCTCACACCGCATGTTCTAGTATTTTCTGGTGGTTCACAGACATTTGCAGAGGACCTGGTCAGTGAATCTCTGCTTTGCCCACTTGCCATGGGACTTAAATGCACAGAAAAGATTGGAGTCTGAACAAATAGCTGAAAACAGAGAGAGAAAATCTAGCCATTGCTGAGTAGCCCCAGAAACTAGTAACTGTTTTCATTAAGGTCATGTTTTGTTTTATGCAAGCCCCTGCTCTACTCTTACAGATCATGTCATGGTAAAACAGTCAAAGCTGTTTGCTACCAGTAATAAGAAAACGTATCTGTGCAAGAAGCTATTAAAAACTTTCAGACTTTCGGGGGAGAACAGCAGTAAACGGGCACCCACATGGGCAGCTTCAATGGATTTAAAAAAAAAAAAAAAA
>NW_009937235.1:0-251 GCF_000696875.1 Nestor notabilis
GCAAACAAAAGACAGACGAGGGACAATGTGGACCCTCTACAGAATCTATTGGGAGAAACAGCTACCCTGGATTTGGAGAAGGCTGAGGTTCTTGATGACTTCTTTGCCTCCGTCTTCACTAGCAAATGCTCAGACCATACCACCCAAGTCGTAGAAGGCAAACGCAGGGACTGTGAGAATGAAGACCTTAGGCCCACTGTAGGAGAGGATCAGGTTCGAGACCACCTTAAGAACCTGAACGTGCACAAGTC
>NW_009937235.1:893-14804 GCF_000696875.1 Nestor notabilis
TTGGGGAATTCAAACAATATTGTACAACTGCAGATAATTAGTTAAGACTGGACACACTTGTGAGATGGGCCGATGCCAACCTCATGAAATTTAACCAAGACAAGTGCAAGGTCCTACATCTGGGTTGGGGCAATCCAAAGCACAGCTACAGGTTGGGAGTAAAAGAGATACAAAGCAGCCCTGTGGAGAAGGACTTGTGGGTGTTGGTTGATGAGAAACTCTACATGAGCACTTGCAGCCCAGAAAGGCAGCTGTATCCTGGGCTGCATCAAAAGAAGCGTGACCAGCAGGTCGAAGGAGGTGATCCTGCCCCTGTACTCTGTGCTGCTCTGGTGAGACCTCCCTTGGAGTATTGTTTGCATTTCAGGTGTCCTCAATGTAAGAAGGACATGGAGCTGCTGGAGCAAGTCCAGAGGAGGGCCACAAGGATGATAAGAGGGCTAGAGCACCTCCCATATGAAGATAGGCTGACCAAGTTGGGGCTGTTGAGCCTGGAGAAGAGAAGGCTGCTCGGAGACCTCATAGCAGCCTTCCAGTATCTGAAGGGGGCCTACAAGGATACTGGAGAGGGACTCTTCATTAGGGACTCTAGTGGTAGGACAAGGGGTAATGGTTTTAAGCTTAAACAGGGGAACTTTAGGTTAGATACAAGGAAGAAGTTCTTCACAGTGAGGGTGGTGAGGCACTGGAATAGGTTGCCCAAGGAAGTTGTGAATGCTCCAACCCTGGCGGTGTTCAAGGTCAGGCTGGACAGAGCTTTGGGAGACATAGTTTAGCGTGTGGTGTCCCTGCTCATGGCAGGGGGGTTGGACCTAGATGATCTTAAGGTCCTTTCCAACCCTAACTATTTTATGATTCTATGATTCTGTGATTCCCAATCCTCTTACTTCTTATCAGCCTGGATTCAAAAATATCTTCTTGAACTTCCACCATAGGGTATCCCCTAATATATTACTTCAATAATTTTGAATTAATACCCCCCTATTCATAGACACACACTAACTAATTATGTTGCAGAATCTAAAAAGCATCAAACAGATTCTAGAGGAGACCAAGGACCAAGTGGTTTGTGTCATATGGGAGCAGCAGACAGGTAAGTCTGAAAATGTGAGCCAATCTGAGCCTTACATTACAGGACTGGCCTCAGTCTTACTTTATTCAGCCGTATAGACATATTTGTCATGATCTGGGTTAGGGACGTACACAGAAGTACATTTAAAGAGGAATAAATGTTTTTTCGTATTAGATAGCAATATCCACGAAAAGAATAATTTAGCCACTGTATGATGCTATGTCCTACCACATCATGAGAGAATATTACACTTTAAGATGCTTTTTTAAAGCATCAGAATAAGAAAAAAAAAAAAAAAAGCCACAAAAAAACCCCAAACACAAATGCTTAAACATTCTCTTTGACATCTGTGTGTTTATATAATCTTCATATATCCTTAAACTTTTGGTGATAACAGACATTCAAAACCAAAATTGTACAAAGAGCATGGTACCATAAATGGCATAGCAACTGCAAAAATGATCCTTGAGGCTTATTTAAAATAATGTTTCATTTGTGTTGCATAAGCAAATATAGTTGTCAAATATTTATGAACAGATTAAATGATCCCACCCAGAATCTTTGATAAAACAAAACTGCTTCAAGAAGCCTTCCATGTAGCACTCCAATTATATTAATTTGTGAACTTACTGACATTTTGGATCAGAGCTGGAGTCAGTTCAACTTGATATTCTGTTCTGACATGTCCAGTGCCAAATGTTTCATGGCATATGGTTGCAGTAGTTCCCTAGAGTGAAAACTTATGGAATAAGCAGCTCATTAAAGAGGTTTCCTCTTGACTGTCATAATTTGGAAATTGTATTGTTCTGAGGTATGAAGATTTCATAGATTTATTAATGCTGAAACTGGAAAGTATTATTGTAATTCATCTAGTTTGATCCTCTGCATACTGCAGAGAATTTTTCTCTGATTTCTCTATCAAGTCAATAAATAACATAACCATATTACTTGGGGTTTGTATTTTTGATCCTATTTATTAGAAAGGGAAAATTTTCTTTAGCTATATAAATGAGGTAAACAGTTTTACTGGAGTTGACTACAGATTTTTTATTATTTTTAAAGAATAGTGATTGGTATGGTTGAACAATCCTGTCACCATTATTATTTTAAATTATAATTTTAACACTGTCTGCTTAATGTTCACCAAATGCTTCCACTGAATGCACATTATGAGCACAAATTTTCAAAAATGGCATTGTTTTGCAATCGTAGAAGTTATTTATTTAGGGAAATCTGTACCATTTAAATCTTTGCACAGGAAATTTCCAGAAGCTAATCTCTCTTTCCAAAACTATTTTTAAAATGCCATATTCCTGCAGTCTGCAATACCGTCTGTCAGAATTGAAGATATCTTCCTGAAAGAAGGTGAAATCATCCCATACAGATATACGGCTTGGGTCAGAAGTCTGAAAGAAAGGACCAAAAGGCGGTCTGTTTCTGATAAAGCCTGTGCTGAAAGATTGCTCTTCATTTGCTGACAGGATACACTCTAGAAGTATTAGACAAAATGAAAATGCACATCAAATTGTTGGGTATAAAATTTATTTTGTTCACAGTCCATTTTTATCTGTAGTAAGGTGGTAAATGATTCAGTTCATCCACATGGCATATTAGGACCCATATAGTGCCATACAAAGACATTAATACTTTTTTTTCTGTGAATTTGCATCAGGACCAAATATTACCCTGTGGGAACCTAGAAAGTATATAATTAGCCTTATTCTAGATCATGTACTAGCCTTGAAGTGATTTAATACACAAGCAAGGGACTACAGAGAGAAGCGAACACCGTACTTCGTAGTAGCTGCTTCCCTTTATGGCCAAACAGCAAAACACAGAAGGAGGATGGAAGAAAAGGAAGGAAAATATAGCTAAAAATTCTAAAAAGTTGATAAAAAGTTGCTGAAGGTTTTTTTAGATTTTGCCTGTGGAAGACATTTGATGATAATGAGTAAGGCCAACAGCAGTTGCTAAATTTGTAAGCACTTGAACCCCTTCCTTGGGTGCTAGATGGGAATGTAGTTGCACAACTAAAGAGGACCTTCTACATAATAGATACAAATAACACATTTGCAAAATATGCCACTTTTTCCTTTTCTCTCTCTCTCTTTTTTTTTTTTTTCTTCTTAAGAAATAGCTTGTTTCCTGGAAATTCCCAGTCTGTCAATCTGGAACATCTTTTTCACCATAATGTTAGCACATCTTTTTGACAGTTTATTAAAGGTTTGAGAAGCAGTCATGTAGATTAGCCTAAATATCTTAGTTTGCCTTACCACCAGATTTCTGTTAAAACAGAACAAATCATTACATTCATTCATCATCATTTGGCTGTGAGGTTCCAGGATACTGAAAATAGTAAACACTTGTGGAATCTATAATAATTGAGAGCAACAGTAAATTACATTTTAAGTGCTCATCAAGGTGAGAACAAGGCACTTCATGACTCTTCATACATCCTTGTTGGAAATAATTTTGCCAAACTAGAAGGATGCACAGGTTCATATAAAGCTGCTGGCTCTGATCTTCCTATGTGTGTGTTTCTGCTGTACAATTTTTTTTAGAGATATCTAACCTAGGTAAAAAAAAAAAAAAAAAAAGCAAAAAAAAAAAAGCAAAGCAGATTGCCTTGGATGGAGAATTGTGCTAAAACCTCTAATATCTGCTGCTTTTGTACTCCGTTTTGATAATTTAAAATGCAGTGTGGATACCTGCTTCGTTACCTTTAGGGTTCATGCAGGATGAGATGTTACATTCAGCTGTAGTTTGCTACAAGAAAAGTTCCCTCTGCAAGGCGCAGCACCAATGTCTTAACACTGAATATTGCCAATAAAGCAGCTGTTGCTTTGTTTGTCAACATATGTATATGCTACATAGCTAGTAGAAACAACATCATAGAACAACTGTCTGCATTAGAAGTTTCACTTTCTTCCCAGTTCCACCCTTACACAACACAATTCAAGGAGCTGCAAAAGTTTGCCTTTGGCACTAACAAGTCGCATTAACAAGGTACAATTTTTGCATTCTCCTTTAGCTGGCACACCATCCCTTGGTCTTGTAAAATTCAGTTACAATTCTAGCTGTAAAACCTACTTATCTCCTCTTCTCATAATGAAGATACTAACTTATTCACAGTAAATGATGGTGTGTTGCTCCTCTGTGTATCCACTGTAAGTTTTGCAAGCAAGTCACTATTCCTGGAACCAAATAATTTTGGCCAGTGAAGTCCCATGGGATCCAAGGTACATCTTATCTGTCTGTTAGTATAGTAAACAAGATGGGAAGGGCTTGATCACTCATGCCTACTCTCCAGTTCTTTCTTTAGTGTTCTTGGAACATAAAGAATGAAAGGGAGATACCCTGTTTCTAAAAATTATTGTTCTTATAGAAAGAAGTATCTTTTTAGGGTTTTTGTCTTCTGATTGATGGTCTGTGTATTCTGCTATAGGTGGCTCCAAAGCAGTACAGCTGAGTGGGGCTAAGAAACAGATGGTAATAATTACTGAAAGACTTTATATAGGAGGCATCCAGAGAAAGCACATACATTAGAATACAATGATTTGTAAAAATGTGTATGGAACTCTGTGTTACACTGAATACAAATTGCATTTCTAAGCTGCACAGGTCCTCGTTAAGTGTGGTCATACATTACCAGGTGACTTAGATAATTCTTGGGAAAGCATAACAGACACAGAGATCTACTTTGAGATACTCTGAGTGGAAATTGCTTCCCCTTTCATTCTCTCAGCAAAGGAGATAAACGGCTTTAGAAAAAAAATTGAAAGGTTTTGTCCTGTATAGATAAAAATTCAAGGCCTCCCACATACCTTGTTTCTTCTTTTTGCAGTTGGCATGGTTGGGTAAATTATTAAGTTGACTGAGTTCTGAAGCTATTGAAACTAGAATTATCAGACAGAAATGTTACCACGATATATTCTGGGGAAAGAAAATCTGGTATTGTCTCTCCCTGGAACTTCCCATCATTCTTATTATTGTCTTAAAATGCTGATAGACATTACACTGGGAGAAAAAAATGACAGAAAAAGGTAACCATGAGACAATGCTACAGGATATCTGAGTGCTGGATAATCATTCATAGTTAATTAAATCCATAGGTTTCTAAACATCAAGTGCATTCTCTGAGACTGAGACCTATTAGTGGAAACCAGAGTGTATGCTCAGAGATCTGTCTTGGCAAAGGCACCTTTCATGTCCTGGAAAACACAGCTAAGCATCAAAAAAATTAAATTCAGACATGCTAACCATCTAGTTGATCTAATGAAAAAATCATTGACAAAGATAACAATGTAAAACAGACGTAAGTATCTTTAGTCATTTCAGGTTTAGAATAAATCTTAATGTCTAATTTTTGCCTGAGTTTTGTTTTGGAGTGGAATTAGGAAGATCAGAAAGTTTCTGCTATGAGTTATTATCTGTTGACAATGGGACTCTAGTGCTGTTGTGTCCAGTTTACATGTATTGGGTTTTGAAAATCATATCTGTGACCAAGAAAAAAGGTTGTTATAAAGATGTGGAACAGCAGAAATAAACCCAGTAGCTGTTTATTTGTTATGATTGGAGACAAACTGTTGTGAATTTGTACAAACATTTCCCACAGAGACATAGGAGAGGGAAGACAGATTCAAAGGCTGTCAACAGTCCTGTCAAACAGAATATTATAGACAGTCATTTTGGTGAGAAGTGGAAAGTATATTACTCATTTGAGCCTTTTAATGTGTCTGAGATAGATCTTAAGAGCAGTGTTCCACTGAGGCACCAGGATTCACAGGGTCTGGCAGGGCAGCCCATCACCAAACATAGTTCATCTCACTGCCCCCTCCACATGCAAAACTTAGGGTGATCCCCAGGCCATTACCTGCCCATATAACTTTAGTCTCAGTTCTAGCTCAGAAGTTTACCTGGACTCACTTTAGCAACACTCTTATTTCAGCCAGCTCCTCTGTAATGTACAGGGAGTTTCACAGAAATACAGAAATGTTGATAGGAGGAGACCTCAGGTGGCCACGTAGCTCAATCCACACCTTAGTGCAGGACTATCACCAATATTAGGCCAATCAGCCTTCATATTTTCTAGGTAAGTCTTGAACATCTCCATGGGCACAAATTTCACAACTACCTTGAACAACCTGGCCAAGTGTGGCACTACCCTGCTCCAGAATTTTTTCTTCATGTACAATTTTATTTTCCCAAGCTACAACTTGTGGCCATTTTCCCTTGTTATGCCATCTGGCTTTATCAGTAAGACTTGGGCTGCATCACCTTTGCATCATCCTTCAAATTAGATACAAGCAGAAGCATTTAGCTTTTTCTTCACCAAGCTATATAACCTCAGTTTTCCCAGTTGCCATTCATGGCAAATATTCTGTGGCCCTGATCGTCTCTGTAGCCTTCTACTGGGTTGTCTCCTATTTCTTTTTATCTCTCCTAAACTGTGAAGTCCCAAACTTCACAGTGGTATCTTACATACAAGCATACCAGTTCTAAGAAGGGAAGAATAACTTCCCTTGGTCCTGCGTCCAGAGTCTCTTAACATAGGTCAATATGTAGTTTGCCTTACTCTAGAAGAGAAAACACTGATGGTTTATCTCCAACCTCATGTACACCATTATCCTCAAGCTCTTTTCAGAAGGGCTTGAACTCAGCTAGTCCCTCCCTAGCCTGTGTTAATGCAAGGAATCATGCCTTCCTAGGTCCAGAACTTTTCACTTTTTCTTATAAGCTTTCTTCTGGTCTAGTTCTAAAGTTTATTGCAGTCTCTTTGGGCAGAGCTGTAACATTTGTCATAGACATAATTACCCCTTGCAGTTTATTTCATCTGCAAATGTTCTAAGTGCAGTTTGTGCTGTTATCCAGGTCATCTAAGACGGCGAGCATTATGGGTCCCAGCATGGAATCTACAATACTGAAGTCACGGCTCTCCAAAGGAATGTTTAATCATTGAACATTGTTGTGTCTGAATCCAGTTAATTTTTAACCCAAATAGCTAACCTACGTGTTTTCCCAGCACGTAATTCCTCAGCTGTGGGAGAATGACAAAACAACTTCACTAAAGTCTGGATGAGTTCCGTACACCACTTCCTCTTGTCATATACCCAGTTATTAAATTTCATGAAGATAACATATTTTTATGCACACTTCACTGTTGGGAAATCCATGCTGAATATTCGTGGTTACTTTTCTTGTCTTTCACTTGCTTGGAAGTGGAATCCAAGAGCATGAGTTTCTTGATTTTCCAAGGACTGAGGAGGGACCAACCAGCCAACAGTTTCTTTGATTCTCCTTTTTGCCTCACTTAAAGGTTAATGTTTCATTTTGTTTTGCGTTCTTTGGTATTCTTTTGCCTTGTTTCTTCCAGACAATGTGATAGTCACCAGCTTCACAAACACACCGATCAACTTATTCAGTATTTGCTAATAAAATATATCAGCCCCATTAAGTGGAGTACATGTAACTTCTACAACCTTCTGTTCTGAAAATGAGAAACCCTTCTCCTTCCCAAGCTTTGCTGGTACCCACAGAGGTGGATTGAGTCTTTTAGTGTTTTCAGTATTATACACAACAAGGCTATCTTCCCCTTCCCTCAGCTTCCTTTCATTTTACTTGACATTTTCTTTGCAACTGACACAATTATACAATCCCTATCTGTTTACCTTTATGTCTTTCACCAGTCTTAGCTCCAGCTGGACTTCTGCTTTCCTGATCTTGTCCGCAGGTGCCTAAGCAATTACTGCATACTTCTTCTTTGTTGTTTTCTTGTCTTATTGCCTATTTTTACTTTTTTCAGCTCTTGGGGACTCTATTTGTTTAAGTTGACTGGAGAACTGCATTCTTAGCCAAGCAAGTAATTTGAAAAAATTGCCAGTGTTCCTGCATAGCAGACTGAGGACAGACCTTCTTGTAAGGCCTGTAGTGATAGAACAAGGGATAGTGGTTTTAAACTATAGGAGGGTAAATTCAGTTTATATATAAGGAAGAAATTTTTTATGATGAGGATGGTGAAACACTGAAATAGGAAGTTGGACTAGATGACGTTTAAAGGTCCTTTCCAACACAAACCATTCTATGATTCTATGATTTAATCTTGAGCTGTCTTTAAGCTCTTTTCAAAAATCTAGAACATCTAGCTATTCTTGACTTCTTTCTCCTCTATGGGAGCTTCCCCAAGTGTCCCAAGCAACATCCTGAATAAAATTAAATATGCAATTGTAAAGTCCAGAATCCAAAATCTGCTACTTACCTTTGCATTTCAGCTCCACGACCTTAACTTAGTCATCTCAGCGACACTGCAACCCAAGTGGCCCTTTGAGACAATCATGAGGTCTTCCCTATTTATGAATAGAGCACGAACCCTCATCATCCCCTCCAGCACTTGCATTAGGAGATTGTCACCAGACTTCTTTTTTCTCTTTTATTTTTTTTTTAATCAATGGTAGAAGTACAATTACACCATTATTAGAGAGCTTCAACTTTTCCCTGAGGATATGAAATCTTTCCTTGGCTAACATAATAATTACATTGCACATAATAAGAATACATGGTTAATGAGAGACAAAATTTTAAATGGTTATAAACTACTGTTATTCTCTATCTATTACCAGAGTTCCTAGAAGTATATTTCATGCCCAAATACAAGAAAATTTTTTACCTACCAATTACATCTGAGACACGTCAGTGTGTGCATTACAGCAATTTTAGAAAAATCTGTGCCTGCTTTGTAATATTCTGTAAATAATTTTCATTCATATAGTAACTGCACAAGTATTAGTTATAATGAAAATAACTGCATGGACAGAATCAGTAATTTTTGCTATTATCATATAATTCTGTATTCAACTATTTGACTTTTTTTAATTTTTTAACAATGGTAAAAGTACAATTCCATTCCCAGAGAGCTTCAGTTTTCCCCAATGATATGAAAACTTTACTTGGCTAATATAATAATTCAAACAAAACTCTGGTCCAAAAATCCCCATAAGTAAATGTAGTTTATCTGCAAAAAATGTCACTGAGCCATTAATAATCAACATCATGTTTTTCAATTCCAATTCAAAAAGAAGCAGCTAAAGGCAAGACAAGTTCTCCATTCTTCCCAAAACCAGGATGGCAGTAGAAATGTGGCTTCAGATAACCCTCTTTCTTGGAGCACCAGTTTCAGCTTCTGCTACCTTTAGCAGCCATGTAACAGATGTTCAGGGCCATGGAATACCACAGGTGACAGAACATTTGGAAATGTTTCTGTCCTAGATTCAGCACCACAACAGGTTCATATAAACTTATAACAAATTTACAATTTATCACAGGATAAGAATGAGAAGAATGAGAGTAGAACACCTGGCATAATCTCTAAAAGGTAGAGAACTTATCAAGTAAAATAATTTAGATTAATATTTATTAGTTTAATGTTGGCTTAGAAGAAAAGGACAGTATCACCTGGTGAACAGTCCAGTTTACTCAGAAAATTTCACTGTGTTTTCCTGGGAAATGTCCCAAGAATTGTCTAGGGTGATCTCCACTTAGCTGATTGTATCAGGCACAGATATACCCTGTAGTAAAACAGTTTTCGTGTAGACTGAATATCCAGGTTTTATCTAAACTGTGAAGCTCTTGTGGTCATATATAGTTTACAAATTTTCAGTCTATCATCAAAGAAATTGTAGTACCTTAAAGAAAGTAATCTTGTGTTTTATCTGCCTTGGGAATGTCAGTAAAGTTATAAGAATGTAATGTGTGAGAATAATTTACAAATTAAATTGATTTAGTAACATGGAAAAAGTCACAAAGCTTTCTGTTATACAGAAGTGCTGATTATAAGCCAGTCATATTTGGTTAAGAAAGGGGTATTCTAAATACTTATCTAGATTTTTAAACTGTTTCTTCAATCTGCAAATATAAACAGAAAACAATTACAGAGAAATAAAAAGATGTCTAGATGCCATTTCTACATTTATAATTTAATGTACTGCCTAAAATGAGATTACAGATTCACAGAAGAGTGGAAAACTTTTAATTAGCTAACTGTGTAGTAAGATAGAATTACTCCTTTGTTATAAATGAATATGTCTAAGAAAAAGGTTTGATTTAGAATGTAGTTTATCTGAATCTGTGTGGCTCAGTTTTAAATCTTTTACTTTTCCATGATTCTTCTCGTGTGTGTGTGATTGCTAGATCCTTTAAATTTTAATTTTCATATTCCATTAAAAGATAGGCACCTTTCTCATGATCCCAATTTCCTTACTTGCTTAGAAACCCAGAAGAGAGCATATTCCCCATTATTATCTAAAACAACTTTAAAAACATGGCTCCTATAGGGACTTCACTGTCACACTCACTCATGTTCTACCATGAGTGTCAGGTGCTAGTTTTGGTATGCATCATGAAATAGAAATCAAGCATAATCAAATGGCTTTTATACAGTTTTTTGGTGCAACACAATTATGAATGGTCTTGAACATTATACATGGAAAGATCAAGTAATATCTTAAACCAAGAGTAGTAGTTACAGTGATGTACTACTTATTTATCTAAAATTTTCTTTAAAAAAATACTCCTTCTGCCAGAAAATTTGACTTTGAAAAATCCATAGTATAAGCAACTATCTGAATCATATAACAAGACTCAATTACACCAGGCGGTATTGACTGATATATTTGGTAATGTAATAAAGATGCCAACCTTGACAAAATTTGTTAGTTTGAAAATAGGGCAAAATGCCATTTTATTGCAAAGCAAATGAAAAATATTGCTTACAGAATGATGAGACCCATCAAGCAGATTTATAGTATATGACATTTGTAAGATCTCAGATATTTCAAAAGGATTGGAAGTCTTATGCAATGGGTGATATGACTATTGTCCCTCAGTATAATGAACACAAGAAAAAGAAGGGAGAGTTCTGGCATTCAGACTTGCACAGCAAAGGGCTAGAAGCTTTTTGTGTAGCAAAACTGTTAAACAGAGCATGCTGCTTCTTCAGCTTATGCAGGCACTGCCATGGCTGGACCACCACCTGGATGTTTTGCAAGCTCTACAATTCAAAGAGATACTGCTTGAGGGGATTAAAAACTGTGAGTCAGACTCAGTGAATCCAAATCCCAGCAGAAGTTTGGCAGACGACTGAGTCTGTTCCTGGGATGCTAGCGTTAATGGCTAAGGGCCAGACACTAATCTCAGATGCATGGCACGTGTCGCCTCCTATCTTGATTAAGCCACGTCTGTAGCTTGCACACACAACACATAACAGCAGATTTTCTAAGGCATATGCTGCTTCCAGTGCCATACATCTTAGTTTAAAATCTGGCCCATAAGCTATGACTATTTTCTTTTTATATATATACATTTTTTTTTTAGTTGTTTGTTGAAGAAATAAAAAAAAAAGAAAAGGAAAGTAAAAATTTGTTAACAGCACTCACTCTGCTTTACCCTTCTGGCTCCTTCTTCAACTCCTTTCTCCTCCTTCCGAAGGATTCAATCTCTACCACACCAAAGATGCAAAGAAATTAAAGTAATAATAGAAGCAGCACAGGAAGATTATTTTCCTTCATTCGTTCTTCAGTACATGTGAGACATGACAGGATTCTATAAACTCACAAGTATTTACTCTTTAAGCTAATTCTGTGGTTGTAAAACGACATGCAAACTGCAGGCTAGAGAGAAATAAGAGAGTCAGCATAGCAAAACTCGATTAGAAAGTTTGATTTGATTATCTGTTCCTTATTTGCATCACACTGCTGTTTCACTCAGAGCTACCTGACTGGAATATTTTCACTGCAATCTGAGCATGGAAACCAAAGCTACCAGCAGAATACCAGGCTGCAGGAAGCACAGTGTTTTATGTTGGAACATTTCAGCACATTAACTGCTGCTTTGACAACTATACTCCAAACTTTTTCTTGCTTCATTTCATCTCTTGGTTTTGATGGAAATTGTCCAGAAACTATGTGGTTGATCTTGGAGATGAGAAATGGGAGATTGAGGGGCTGAAAGGTACCTTATGAGTGGATTGATGCAGTGTCTTAAAGTGCTGGCCTTGAACTATACAAACGTGATGGTGAATTCAACCTGATTAAGGAGAGTGAGAATCAATCAATTTCGGATGGCTGTAAAAGTCACAATAAAAGTTGTATATTTGATGTCTAAAAGCTACAGAGAAGACTCTCTTGTGCAATAATAATTAAAAACATTCAACTAGAGAAGTTAGCTTGAAAAACAAGGAACAAAACCACCTGACCCTTCTGTTCCTAGAAGAAAGCCCATTAGCTGAATGAGTGATCTTTTAACTTTTTTTTTTTTTCTTTTTTCCTTTTTCCTTAGCATGTATTTTTCCTCTTGGTTTCATTCTCTACATTACATGAAACTCCCCAAAGTATTTTTATCCTTTGGATACCTAGCCCAAATTAGGGAAGGGTAAGTGGGAGGAACAAATTTCACTTTCAATAAACTACTTTTAGCCTTTAACATTCTAGCAGGACAGTCACCAGAAAATAAACTGCTTTGATCATTTTTAAATAAAAAAATTATCTGTGTAGATTATGTATCAATTTTTAAAACCATATCGCTATTTCACTGATTTATAACAACCAAAAAAGACATAAAAAAATGCAAGAAAATGACACCCCTCTGCTTCTGAATTGTTGTAACAAAGAACGATTTTACTGTTACTAACCCTGGCTTTGCATAAGCCCCTTTCTTGAACACTGGAATCATAGATAATGTAGATGAGATTGGTAGGGCTAGAAATCTTAATTTATTTATTGTATAAGTGTAATGCTAACAACCTCCTGTTTTCATTATACCAGTCTAATGCCAGCCATTTCCTGTTTTCATTAGACCATTGTAATACTAGACTCCTACTGTTCTCATTAGTGCAGGACTGTGTAATGGCAACCACCTCATGTTTTCATTATAACAGAACTGTACGGTGCCAGCTGCCACTTACTTTACAAAATAACATTTGAATGTCGTCCATACTCTTTCCAAGAGAATATATACAGAGATGTCAAGGACCTTAGAAGTGTAAGGCCCCGTAGAAGATAATGGGGAACACCCTTCCTGAGTAGTTTTATTGCTGGAAGAATGGTAGAGAACTTACACAGATGTCCTGGGTTCAGCTACAGCAGTCATTTTTTCTCCTTCTTAGTAGCTGGTGCAGTGCTGTGTTTTTGACTTTCAGTCTGGGAACAACGCTGGTAACACCGATGTTTTTAGTTGTTGCTAAGTAATGTTTACTCTGACCAAGGACTTTCTCAGTCTCATGCTTTGCCAGAGAGGAGGGGAAGCCAGGAGGAAGCAGAGACAGGACACCTGACCCAAACTGGCCAAAGGGGTATTCCATACCACAGCACGTCATGCCCAGTATAGAAACTGGGGGGAGTTACCTGGAAGGCCCAGGTTGCTGCTCGGGTCGGGCTGGGTATCGGTCGGCGGGGGGTGAGCGGTTGTGTCCTTTTCCCTTGTTATTCCTCTTATCATTATTATTGGTAGCAGTAGTGGTTTGTATTATACCTTAGTTACTGGAGAGCTGTTATCTCAACCCGTGGGAGTTACATTCCTTCGATTCTCCTCCCCATTCCTCCGGGAGCGGGGGGAGGAAGGAAAAGGGGGGGAGTGAGCGAGCGGCTGCGTGGTTCCAAGTTGCCAGCTGGGCTTAAACCACGACAACAGAATACACCAAGAAGAGGTTAAAGCCTGGGGTTAAACTGTTGTGGAACACAACACAGTTAAATTCTAGCAACTGCCTTTCTGATCTATAACCTATTTGGACTTCCAGAAGAAGATAAAAAGGTGATTGTAGTAGTTCAAGGTCTGGATTAGACTTGTAGGGA
>NW_009937235.1:14832-41415 GCF_000696875.1 Nestor notabilis
CCAGTTAAATTCCTGGCTCCACTACATATTGCCTGTGCAGACTGTAACCTATAAATTCTCAGTCTTATTACTGCAGCTGTGCCTGGTCTGGAGTTAATAAGATTTTCTCTGTCCAAAACATTGGATTGTTTTGTTTCATTTTGCTTCTGTAATAACTTTGCAATACAAAATACTTCACTACTTAAAAGTACGGTTTAAAAGGAAGCTGTGACTCCTTCTCTAGGGTCTTCAAATTCTATTGGAATTTATTAAATAGTAGTAAGAACTGCCTGATGACACAAAAATCTTCCATTAAGAGATCTTAAAAATGTAGTTTCTTTGAAAGCTGTAAGGGTTCTGTTGCTAAGCTGCAGTTAAATTGTGGTTACACTGTGAAGGATTTTGGCTATTTTAGTTCTTGTAGTAGGTACTAGAATAAAAAACAAAGAAGCTAACAAACAACAACCCAAACAAATAAACAACAACAACAAAAAACAAAACCCAAACCCCTCTAATTCTAAAAGAAATAAAAGTGTAAGATGTCGTGAAAATATTTTTAGTACAAAGTTTTCTAATTTTTGCTAAAAAGTTTTCATTCACTCAGGTTTCTACTGATATTGAATTAATGTAGATCTCAAAAAAACCCAACCAGTGTCATTGCTTTGTAAAGACTATGTAACCGGTATGTGGATGTCCTGTAATATCATTGCAAAAAAAAAAATCTGTTTTACGAAAGGGGACTGTAGCCTCAATCTCTGATGAATAAATGAGTTGTGTTTTAGTCATGAGGCAGAGCCACCACATCAACTGGTACACATACATCTGTTGTCTCTATTCTGAAGCCTTGGGAGCTTGAAATGCACACTGTCATGACCAGAAAAAGCACCACAGTGACCAAAATTACCAGTTCTGCACAGTGACTTTGGTTTTAATTGTTTGTGTGATTCCAGCTTGTCATGTTTTATCTGTTGTATGTTTTAATGATTTGTAGCTTTACTGTAGCTCAGGAGGAAAGCAAAGAAGCTCTGTGGACAAGTACTGCAAAAAATGTTACTGTTCTTACAGATACTAGTTGCGGTGGGTTAACCATGGCCAGACACCAGGCACCCATCAAGCTGCTCTACCACACCCCTCCTCAGTAGGACAGGAGGGCAGAAAATAAGACGGACACCCCCCTACTTTGTGGGTCAGTATCAAGGCAGTTTAATAAAGCAAAATCAAAGGTCACACATGGAAGCAAAGGAAAACAAAAGATTTACACCCTGCTTCCCATCAGCAGATGTTGTCCAGCCATTTCCAGGAAAGAAAACCTTCAGTACACATAGCGGTTGCTCAGGAAGACAAACATAAAAATGAATGATCTCACCCCCGTCCTTCTCCTTTCTCTTAGCTCTTATTGCTAAGCAGATGTCATATGAATAACCCTTTGGTCAGTTTGGGTTAGCTCTCCTGGTCATGCGCCCTCCCAAGATGTTGCCCAACCCCAGGCTACTGGTGTTAGTGGGGGAATGCTGGAGGGACAGTGTTGATGCTGTGTGAGTGCTTGCTCAGAAGTAGCCAAAACACTGGTGTGTTATCAACACCTTTCTAAATACCAATACAAAACATAGCATTATGAGGGCTACTATGGGGAAAATTAACTCCATCT
This sequence comes from Nestor notabilis, assembly GCF_000696875.1. Classification (NCBI taxonomy): domain Eukaryota; kingdom Metazoa; phylum Chordata; class Aves; order Psittaciformes; family Psittacidae; genus Nestor; species Nestor notabilis. The sequence continues at coordinate 16,460 of NW_009937235.1, forward strand.
CAACCAGATCCAATACACTGGTACTTATATTCATTTCTTTGGAAGAAAACCACTCTTCAGAAGTATTTTTGTTCCACGTTTCTGGTCTGGATGGAAAAGTTGTGATATCAAGAAAAGGGAAGTGTTCTTTGTCATTCTCAGATTGTTGTATTATTAACATCACTGAATGGGTAATTGGCAGATGTGTCTAAGTTTTGTTAAAACGATTAAAAGTGCTGCAAATCATAACCTATCAGTGTTCCCTGGGAAACAAAGACCTTTACATCTGTTAGGGGACTTTATGAATGTAATGTAATGAGTCACCTTTAAAATGACAGCTGTCACACGTAGGATTTGAGCCTTGAAGAGAGTGCAAAAATACAATGAAATACATATAAACCACAGACCAAAAATATCCTTGATTTGTTATTATTTTGATCGCTTCACTGTAGGTAGTGTGTATAATATTGTAATTATTCGTAATCTTGTAATCTGGATTAGGTCCAAGTCAGGAAGATAGTTATGTTTTGTGATGTTACAGTTTGATGAGGCACTATATGCCTGAACATATCCTTGCACATTCTCTGTCACAGTCTTCACAATGAATAAAATTTTACGAGTATAGTGGCATGTGACAGCAGCACATTTGAAAATTACTTCTCTGAGCTGTGGAAAACCAATAAAAAGGAAACGGAGGGATGGAACTGAGGAATGTGGGAGGATTGGGGCACTTTTGATTCACCTGCAAAGATGGTACACCTGTACTCTCTTCTCCTTCAATATTTAAGTTGTTTTAGTAAAGGTAAGTGATTTGTCACTCCTTTGTTTGTACCACTGTTTCGCCCTGCTGATACTTTATCTGAACTAAGGCAGGTGGAGTCATAACATTTTCTCTGAAATAAAATGCAACTTCTGCTATGCAAATGGACCATTAAGAACTGAATTAGATTAAGCAGTAGTGGTAAATCAGCAATTATGCTGCTTTTTTTTTTTTTCTTTTTAAATAACAATATTCCAGCACAAATAAAATCCAACAAGTTTGCAGCACATTGTATATAGTCATGCTATTCACCATAGAAGAGAAATCCTAGGGCTGCTGATGTGCTTTACTGAATCTAGTACACATTTTACCACTGCTCTGATGCAGTCTTTAAAGCTAAGGATGCTGAGCAAAGTGCTTTGAGTCAGCTGGCAACACAGTGTATTAATTACAGCTCATAATAACTTCCATTTTTAGTAATTGTTGCATAGTCGTGTGCATTATGCCAATTCCTCAGTCTGGGCTGGTGATTGTGATTAATATTTATGCTGCCATTAAAAATGAGCATGCTTTTAGGTTCACTGATGTTGAAGATTTTCTGGGTTAATTCTAAAATGAAACAAATATAGTAATTAAAGAAATATCCAAACTGAGCAAACAGGTGGTTCTTCAAATACAGGTCTAACTGATTGTTCTCTGGCTGCTAAAATGCATTCTATGTTAACCAACACATGCACTGAACAAGGATTGGTCTTTCTCCGGACCACCCTTCAAGGCTTAGAAATGTGGACTAGCAAATGCTAGCATGCCTTACAAACAGTCAGGATAAAGGAAATAAAGTGAATGAGGAAAGCTGGCATCCACTTACAAGAAGCTATGGGATTCAAGATTTGGCAGCAGCACCTGGTGGCTCCTTGCAGTTGAGTGTTGTCATTGCCCGTAGAAGCTTGAATTTCTTCCACGTGGGAGGTGACGTGAACAGCACCTTAGACTACAGGAATTACCGGTTATCAGCAGAGCTGTCTCAGGTTTACATTCTTGATCCCACATTAAGTTTGGCAAATCTCCATGAAAGCTTTTTCAACAAGAGTGCTTGATTCAGACATCCTCCAGGTGTTCCTACTTCTACTGCCACAGTAATATGGTGGTTCCCTGACATTTCACCTATTTTAAAGGAACAAGAAGTAATAGGAACTGAAAGTCTGCCAAAGCATCACATTTCTTTTGCTTCTCTATCTGTATTTCTACCTCCAGCCACAATAACTTTTGCAGTTTGCAGTCGTTTTAAGATTTAGCAGTCCAGAAAAGATTATTAATAAGTGCTGGAGAATGAATCTTTTTAAAAAGGTTATTTCTATGGAGATCAAGACACTGAATGTACTTATTAGTATTATGAAGGCTTTACATGGGTTTCTAGATCATCCCTTCCTTTCTCCTATTTTAGTCCACTGGAACAGGTGTGTTTAGAAAAGAATGGTGATGGATTTATCGTCATCAACTATAAATTATAATGAACTATAAAAGTGTTACTCAACTGAGTTGTGGAGGAAAAGGTGTCCACGAACAAGGTTATATTTGTAATTTGTCCTGTGTAGTTCTTTTGTTTAGGTTTTTTTGTGGTTTGTTTTTGGTTTGCGGTTTTTTTTCCCTTTGGGATTCTGGAGCATACTTCTTAAAGACCGCTGCTTTCTCAAAAGGTAAGCGTTCTTTTCCTTTTAACGGATTGCTGTGTCTTACTTTGACATGTACAAAAAGATTAAGTCAAGTAAACAAATGATCTTTTTTATCTATATTACATCCCTAAGGATGTCAACTAAACAGACTCCTCCAAAGTAGAATTGGAGCAGTGAGTGGCAAATGCCAGGGATCTTGGTTTACTTACTCACACTGGTGCATGGAGGTGCAAAAGTTATTATGGAAACGTAATTATTAACCTCTGGAGTCTCTTCCGGAAGAAGATAGCACATAAGAAGTCCAGATTCTGGACAATGCCTGTATTCTGAATCTTTTCACTACTATGGACTTTGAATGGAGGAAAAGCCTCAATGCTTTTAAGAAGCTTATCTTGTAGTCAAAGATAAAGGCTTATTAACAGTCACTAATCTCTATTCTAAATCTTTTATAACTAAATGGAACCGTAACATTATTAAATGTTTCACATTTATTCTTTTCTGTTGTATTTACTATATTCACTTGGTGTTATATAAATCCTTACTAAGTGTTATAGCAGTGTCTTACATTCTTTTTTTTTCTCAGTTTAGAATGAGACACAGGGGAATAGAAAATCATTCCTCTAGCAAATACAGTGCAAAGAGTGTTCTCAGTAAATACAATTTCACTTCTAGTCTAAGACAGTCCCTTAACATGTACTTATAATGAAATAAATTGTTATGAATCCTACTATAGTTAGAAGATATTTAATACTTTAATTAGTTATCCAAAATACACATATCAGATTATTTGTTACTTATAATGTCAGTTTAAAAAAAAATAAAAAGAATTTTCACAAAAGAGAAAAAAGATATTTGTTTAGTTATCAAGGAAACGTCCTGATTTATAGCTAATTTACCAAGTATAATAATGCCTTTCAACAGGATCTCCCACGGAATTCACAAGAATGAATAAAGAATTTATTAATAAGAAAAATAAGTGTTTTAATTGGAAAATAATACTTTAATATGATCAAATTTTAAAAGAAGTAATTTTTAAGAAACGAATGTAAGGCTTATCTAGAAATATTTTTTTTTAAATTACATTATATTAAGATTGAAACATCTTTGAAGACAGATGAAGAATCTGCTCTAAATCCTCTACATAGATAAATTTGCAATGTGAAGTATTTTAAAATGGACATATGAAAAGGAAGGAGTGGTGACTAATAAAAGGAGCACTTGCAGAAATCATTATAGCCTGTAGCATCATAAAAGATGCATGTTGTAAAAGGTTTAAAAAAAATAGATGCATGGAACATTTTCCTAAAGACAGTAATAGCAGAAATAAATGTCATTTTCTGATGGTCAGACAGATATGATGTTTCTATTATAATGCTGATGCCAGCACAGTGATCCATTTTTCATCACTCTTAAATCAAGCCACTGAAAAGAGTTCTGTATGTGACTGTCCCCAGAATGACAGAAAATTTGCAGCTGTTAGAAAATGTAATTGCAAATTTTTTACGGAATGTTTCTTCTCGCAAACATATTACAAGTATGTTTTCTCTACCACACTAGCAACCAACTGATTTCCAGATGCAACTTTAATGTTGGTTTTAACTTGAAAACTGTTGAAGATTACCTAGTTTTCTGGCAGTAGTTTATTAAGTTCACTTTAATAATATTTCCAGAGAGTTAGTATTCAACTCTCTGGAATAATTGGAAGAATTGTTTCTGAAAACAATATATTTTCAGAAATGGAATTTTAACTTCCTTTCTCAGTAGGTAAAAATCTAAATCTGTTGTCCCATAATCTATGTTTCAAGCCATGTCTATACACTTGTTTCTTTGCAAGATAAGTTGCAGAATATTTATGAACATTTTAGAGTTTTGTCCAAATAAAAGTTATTATCTGTAGCCCAAAGAACCTAAAGGAGGGAACCATGTCAGAACACTACTTTCACTTTTAAAACTAACAAAAGGTCCACAATTTTACCAGCATATATATAGGTTAAATATATATATATATACACACACATATATACACTAAAAAGGAATTGGTGTCCGAATCAGAGTAAAATGTTTCTCCAAAACTTGAACTAAATGCTTTTGTGAGCTAGGCATTATCAGGAAGCACCAGCAATAAATAAACCAAGATACTGTTTCTCTTCCCCAAGTCATAACATATGCATTATGGAATATGTATCTCAGAAAATTCTTAGATGCCTCATTAATTCCCTGATATATTTCTTTGTGCACTACTGATACTAAGGTGACCTTTCTCAAATCAAGCTATACATACAGCAGATAGCTGTCCCTTCTTTCTACTGGGAAAATTTCATTTTTAGGGAAAACATTACTAACTGAAGAAATAATCTTTCAGATGCTTTCAAGTCTTAGACTCAATAAAGGATAAGGATAGGGTATTTACCCCATGAGTGAACACTCTGAAGCAGTTATACGTGGTTGGCTTAAAGGAGATCTAAGAATCTCTGTTTGACAGACTGGCCATTTTCCAAATGAGAAATCAATGACTCTGTATTCTGAGTAAAGAAAAGGCAGGTTGGTTTATGACTTATTTTACATATATTGTGGATCCAGCCAAGCTCTGAATTACACATGGTTGAAGACAGTAAGAGCAGCATCCTGTGTCCAGTGAGGCCTTCAGCAGCTTCACATTCTGGCAGGACTCTGTACAGACAGTGGCTTGCTAGATTTTGGAATTCAGCCTGTAGAAAAATAAATATATGTAGGAAGGGAAGAAAAGCATGGTGGGGTTTTGTGCTGAGGATAGCCAGCTAATTAGATGCAGGCTGATTTTGTTTCTGGCAAAGAGATTTGCACAAAACATGCAATGGGTTAAAGGTAATTCTGCCTGCACAAGTAGAACATATCTTCATTATTTCTGCAGTAACCTGAACAAACTAAAATTCTATTTAGCTGTGAAAAGCAATGCCTATTTACTTAAATATCAATAAAAAAAAACATAAATCAAAAAAATCCCAAACCAAACCTCAAAAAACCCCCAAATAATCTCATGTGGAGACTTTACACTATTTGGTATGTTATTACTACAATCATATGAGAACAGACAGAAGGGGCCACATTATCTGATGGATTGATCATGATGTTCAAAAAGAACAAAAAAAAGAAGAGGTTAACAAAGATGTTAAATTATAAAATCAAAACAGACAAAACAACCAGATATAGAAATTAGTCGTATTTTTCCTAGCATTTAGTCACATTGTTCACAGCAATATAAAAAAAAATAATTTTTTACCTTTATTACTCAGGCTCTTAAGAAGGAAATGTTTAAGCAAATACACACACACAAACAAAAAACCTGACCCTTTATATTCTTCATGTTTTTTCCTCCACCTCTATATTCAAGCAGTGTTCTGGTCTTTCATGCCGGGCTGGTAGTCTCTGAGAACATATACCCTCATTTGTAATGTTTTTGGTGAACTCACACCAGTGTACTAAACCAGTCTATCCTTTATTCAGCTCCATGTTTCTACAAACAAATAACAGACTGTAGGGATTCAGTACATCAGCTGCTTAAAGGATAAACCTACCCAGGTTGATGAAAAAACTTCACCACCTTCCTGTTGAGAAAAAACAGTTGCACATTAATAAACGAAGCAGGAACTGTAATTTTTTTTTTTTTTTTTTGCAAACTCATAACTAGCTGTAACAGCCGCATTGCCACAAGTTGCTTTTCCAAAGTAATTACCATCAGGCTCCCTGTGGTATGCAGCGTTTAACACATTTCTTCTGTGTTAATGAATGCAAAAGCAGGCAACACCACTATTAGTAATTGCTTTTTATTCGTAGTCCTCATTTTCCAGATAGGTCACATTAAACACAGCCATTAAACAATAGCGGTTGAGATAATCCATACAATGTATGCTGCTTTTGTTTGGGGTTTTTTGTGTCATTCACCTGTCACTGGTGCAACTTTGAGCCATATGGCTAGACAGGGCCTGATAAATGAGAATGCCAACCTGTATCACAATTGGGCCATAAAAGGCAAAACCTGAATCAGGTTTCATTCAATTACACTTCAAATCAACAAATCTTGATAGCCAAAACTCCCATTTAAATTAATACAATAATAATAATAACTGTCTGATGTCAAAAGAAGGTAATTAGACAATAATGAATGGTCATATACTATCCTAGGCTTCAGACTCCTCCTTGACCTCAGCAATTTCCCTTCCATTGGACAGCAAGAAGATTGAAAGTTTATTTGAATGATGTATCTTGCTCCACTACGAGCAATGTTTGACTTCTAGGAGTAATTTGAACTGGGAGACATATTCTCAAGTGGCAAATCACATTTCAGGAGAATCTCTTTCTTGATAAGTATGCCAAGAAAAAAACCAAAACCAAAACACAAAACAAAACAACAAAAAAAACAAACAAACAAAAAAATACCTCGCAGAAAAAAAAGTCTGATTTTGAGTCCTGATTTGGTTGGCCAGTTGTTAAAGGAACTCCTGGTTTTCCAGTTGCTGGTTGTCATTCATAACAGAAAAACAGAATACCTTATTTGCTATTCACGGTGTACAACCCAATTTTATTAGTTACTCTGCCATTTTCTTTATGATCATGTGGCAGATGTTTTATTTTAATCTTATAAAACATGTATGTAAGGAATGAGAGCAATAACTCATAAACTTTATCTTTCATTGCTGCCTCTTTCTCCAGTGGTGATAGTAGAGATACCATGGAAAAAAAATACTTTCTTAATTCTCTTTTGTGTATTCCTCTCTTCACACAATCATGTTAATTTAGGCTGAACCAGCAAAACTCACATTGCATAAGCTCTGCTAGATTATTGGTTTGTTATGTATCCATTCTAAATTGTGAAAACAATTTCTTAATCTGGGATATTCTTATTGGAAGAAGTATGCCAGAGATCTACAGCACAAAGCAGTTGTCAGCCAAATTAAATAAAAGCAAGATTTCCTAAACTCTTCTATAAAGCTGTGAGTCATGAATTCTGAATTACCTTAGAGTGGTAAATAAATAATCACTACTAAATACAGATAATGTGTTAAACAGCTAAAGCTAGTAAATCACTAGTGACAGAGAGCCTTAAGGTAAATTCCTCTTACGTTGGCACAGCCCTTTCTCAGAATATTGTAGATTTATGTCTTCAGAAACATACAATGAATTCTACAATTGGTTACTCAGTGTTAAAACCATTTATAAAATACACAAATCGTCATCACTTGACTGCATTTACATACTGGCTTAGATTTTGCTGAATAATGGATTTCACCAGCAGAACTAAAGACTTGGTGCACAGACACTGAAGTGATTTGCACCATGGAAATACGTATAAGAGACTGATAAATAATAAGAAATCCTCTCCACTATGGAATTTCAAGCTATCAAGCTATCAAGCAAAACCAATCTCTTATCTCCTGGCCAAAAAAAGAAAAAAATATATAACACAGACAACACTCATTTTAGATACATAAATTGTCCAAAACATGGAGAGTAGCTTGATAAAACATGTACAAGATCCCTTTTTTTTTCTTACATGTAATTGTAGCCTTTTTTTAACAAGAGGAGGTAAAAGCGAAGTGTCAGAATGGTTGTCTCCCAAAGACAATTCATTGTAGGACTGACTAGCTAAAATCACCATTTAACAGCAATCCCAACATCAAAACAGGCTGTTGGGTCAGCTTTCTTTCTTGAACTGATAAAAGCCATGGCTTTGTGGGATTTGAGATTGCCAGCATCTTATATATGTTTGTAAAGTACAAATTACATTTAATAAACCAAATACAACATTTTAAAACCATGCACCAGAGTGGTATTTCCAACAGAGTATCTGAAGTATATAAGGGACAAATCTTGAGCTAAACATTATATTCTGTTGTTTCTTGTTCTGTGCAAGTTCATTTTAAATGTGGGTTATTTTTTAACTTTGATCTGAAGGCAATTTTGAAGTTTTTAAATGCACTAAAAACACCCTTAGAAAAAAATAATAAAAAGCAGAAACTATATCCCAAGTTATTCTGCAAATACTTTTCAGGATGAATGAAAACCATTCAATGAAAACTAAGAAAAAAAAACCCTCTTTTCCTTCCCCCAGCTAACCCCCAAAAATAAGCAATGTATATCTAGAACTGCAGTAAGAAATTGCACATTCTAAAGAATCAGATAAAATCCTGCTCACGCCACATTGACACTAATATATTTTTCAGTTCTATGACCTTAATACCAAAACTTTGGAAATGGTGGCATCTCTTAGGAAGTCAATCAAATATACTACATTAAACAGGCTGGCTGCATGTGTTTGGAAAAAAACAAAACAAAACAAAACAAGGAAGTTCCAGATGTTGGTTCAAGTGTAATTTTTGTTATTAAACATGGGTTTGCAATAGAAGCTTCTACAAGGACTTGCACATAACAATGACTGATGGATGTATTTGTAGGCCGTTCAGTTAGCTCCATCAGCTCACTCAAACACATTTTGAACAGATTATGTACTGCAGTACTTCGTAGACCATACATTAAACAAGAGACTTTGCTCTGAGGCGCTGTTTCCCACAATCCATGGGGAAAAGGAAGCAGGAAAAAACAAAACTCATAGAGTTCGACAGCTACCGAGGCAACACTTGCCATTTACAATATAAGCCCAAATATTTTTGCAACACAACTATATATTAATTTAATAAAATACACAATATAGCTCTTATACACTCAACAATTTGGCTCATATGCACTGAATCTGCAATAAATCAATAAAAATATGTCATTTGATGTAAACACACTGAATCTTCTTACATTTGCACATTTAAATGATCATGTGATTTTTGTGGATGTCTAAGACGTTTTCACTTTCCTGAGCTATTTTAGTGTCCACAAATGAATAAAAAAGTGTTAATAATGTTAATTTATTTTGTGTATTACCCTTAAACACAAGTTGGGTTTTATTCAAACTTCATTTTTATTTTAGTTTTTTAAAACTTACTGCTAACTATTTATAGTTTTGTTGGACACTAAAACGCTAAATAGATATTAAAATCTTTTTTTTTCTTTTTTATCAAGTGAATTAGCTTATGTTTGTGCAGGACAAGATGTACTCTATCATTTTACATTTTACCTTAATATGAAACGAGGTGTTTTATTAATGATCAGGATATGTTTTGTTGAATAATGATCTGGGATGGGTTTTTTGTTTTATTGGTTTGTTTTTGTTTTTGTTTTTTCATATTTGTGGCAGGTAACTTTGTACATAAATGTTTACCACAAAAGAATGTTAATGGTTGGTGTCACTTGGACTACTACAAGAACTCATTTTAGGACTTTCAGTAGAAATCTGTGGTGACTGCTGGATATCCACCACAGATCAGAATTATTCAACCCTGTTTTTCTTGGGGTTTATACGTAAACAGTAAAGTCAGCATCAGCTATTGAGGACAGTCTTAAAATATTAGACGTATTTCCATTTCACCTTTCTCATACCTTCCTATCAGATTGTCAAAATGGCACCGTCTTTCCTTTTTTCATTTTGTTCTTAGTGTACTTGACTCTGTCCTAATGAAAGTTTGGACAAAATAAAACCAGTATCACCTGTCAAAAAGAAAGAGCAGTGAAAAGAACATACTTGTGGGCACTTCAGATGTTCACTAAAAGCCTTAAAGCAGCATTGGTCTTCCTTCATTCCTGTAAAACTCTTACAACCAGGGGATTTACTTAATGATTTACTTTTAATCAGCAGAAGTGGAACACAACTGCCAGCCTGTCCTTATTTTCCCCCTCACTTTCTGACGGCCACAGGGTCACTTCCCCGACAGTCCTGCAAGAGCTTGTCTATTTCTCTCACAACTTCCTCGGCATCCACCGACTCTCTGCCTAGATCCCGGGCTGAACGATCTAACTGCTCCAGAACAGAGTCCATCTCACTCGAGTCTCGGCTCACTCGGGAATGCACATCTGCAAAGGCCCTAGCCATCTGATCTGATGCAATGAAGGGAGTGTCTTTTGATTGTTTACTAGGTGATAGATACTGACTGTCAGTTGACAAGTACTGGCTGCTTGGTTCAGCCAAGGCTCCTGATTTCGCTTCGCTACCATCCAGTGGTCCTTTTGTTGAGGTGCAAGGCTCAATGCATGTCTTGTTTGGGCTGCTCGATGCTGAGGGAACCTCCTGAAGCAGAGGACTCAGGGCACGTTTGGCTTTTAAGTAAGGTTTAACATTGGCAATGAGAATAGTGTGCTCTCTCTTGTCTTTCCCAAAGGTACAAAAAGTCTTCTTCCCGGTGGGATTCACAGTTTCGTATGTCTCAGTCTCAACATTAGCTTCAACTGTGGGTACAAAGAGATTTGTGCGATAATCTGCATTCTCAGCCTGACTGGCTGCAGGGAACTGTGGCATCCAACACCTGTCAGAATGACCAAGCACTCTGCATTCATCTGTGCAGTTAACACATTCTTCTTGCTCTGTAAAACAAAGGAGAAAGAGAAAAAAAATCTAATTATAAGTGGATTTTTTTAAACTAATGGATAGGCTATGATCAACATGTTATGGGCTTACTTGACATCTGGTTTCTTAATTATGGCGAAAAAAGAAGAAGCTATAATTAAAATATTTCAGAAAGATTGCATAAACCTGCTAGTTGAGGCAATAGATTTATTTAACTCAGTTCTCTATTAAAGCATTCACACAGCCCAATGGAAGTATAAAGGGGTCATTAGAGAATCATTCTCAGTGGAATTGAGCTTCATCTGTAAACTAATCTGCTGTAGAAATCTGTTAGACTTTGTTCTGTGAAACTCATCCTAGAAACGAGTGAACAGTACTTAAGGAACTCAAAAGGCATTACTGGGATTAATTTTTGAAATCAAATAACTGAGCAATGACTGCCTATCTGGAAACACAAACACTTCATAAAAATCGGCAAGTTGGCTTTTCATTTTTGTCACCTCCATTTAGTTTATAATTGTTACTTTGTGTGACAGTCAGAAAATAAAAAGGTTTGCTTGAAAAGCCTACTATTCCTGTTGAGAACAGAGAACTAGAGTTTTCCATCAGTATACATTAAGTATAAGCTTGTCAAAAAGTGCATATTGCAATTTTATTAGACATGAGAATGGATCATGTAATCAGTTTTCCCCTTTTTTTGTTTTGTTGCAAGTGAAAATGGATTTGCTCAATACATACAATTTGGAAGAATGACAAATTATGACATATTACTTGAACTGATAAGGTTTTCAGGTAGGATTTCTTATTTCTCTCAAAGAATATAGTTATGTAACCTTTTTTTTTATTCACTACCTTTTTAGAACATAAATTTTGATACCTCCTGTTTTACAATTCAAACAAAACTTTTTGCTTTAAAAACTTTATCTTGCCTCTCATTTTACAGTAATAAAATATATTTGGACCAACATTTACCATTTTATAATTGTACACATGACTCCAACCCAATGTCAGGGGTAAGGAAAATTACAGAAATACCCCTTCAATCTGTTTGTTTAGAAAAACACAACTCTGATCCAAACTACTTTCTTTTTCTTCTCAGTACTCTCTATTGAATACTGACAGAATAAACCCTTTTATCATCTCTATGTTTCAATTTCATATACACTGGTCTTTAGCTATAAAGTATTTTCTTCCACAAAATGTGCAGATGGGTTCAAATATTCATTTTATTTATTTGAGGAATTTAGTATTTACAAAATGCCTGGAGTCCCAGTTAGACAAAAAACTCTTTATCTTTAAATGTAAAGATGAAGCACACACAGAGACATGCCCAACAGGTCTTCAGAAAGCAGAACAAACTTGTTGACCCAAAGATACAAAAAATTGAAGTGATCATCATCTTTCTAAATATGAAAATAAATTCCTAGTAACCTTATAATATCACGACCAGATTCTTAACAGTTGCACTGCAGAATTCTGGCACAGAAAAAACAACAAAGGTGATCTATGAGAATCCAATAGTGTGAACAGCTTTAACCATTCTAAAAAGACAAAAATAAATGCAATTTAAATTTAAATAAAAGCGTGTTATGTCACAGTAATCAGTTAAGTCAGGGTAAGATAATTTAATTAGCTACAGTTCAGTGAAAAAGTATCATTCTGTATACACACTCCCTTCTTTGAGTTTAAAATCTAAGACTGGTGTCAACTCTAAAAAAATATTAAAAGCAAGACAGAATGTGGTACGGGACAAGGAGAATACAGAGTGATTTTTGAGGAAAAGAATGTAACAGAAAGGTTTTAATAGAAAATTCATAGAGGTGAGTCAGCTTCACCTCTGTGCCTGGTCATGGAACAGATCTTCCTGGAGATATATCAAAACATATGGAAGACAGGGAGGTAATTAGAGACAGCCAACACAGCTTCACCAAAAACAGATTGTGTCTGACTAATCTAGTGGCCTTCTATGATAGAATGACTACATCAGTGGAGAAGGGAAGAGCTATGGATGTCATCTACCTAGAGTTTTGTAAGGCCTTTGATAAAGTCCTGTACAATATTGTTGCTAAATTGGAGAGATGCAGGTTTGATGGATGGACTGTTAGATGGACAAGGAACTGACTGGATAGCCACATGCAAAGACTTGTAGTCAATGGATCGATGTCCAAGTGGAAACCAGTAATGAATAGTGTCACTCAAGGGTCCACACTGGGACAACATTTAACATCTTCACCAGTGACACGGACCGTGGGATTGAGTGCACCCTCAGCGAGTTTACTGATGGCACCAATCTGTGTGGTGCCTTCAAAACGCTGGAGGGAAGGGATGCCATCAGAGGGACCTTGACAGGCTTGAGAGGTGGGCTTAGTGCAAACCTCATGGAGTTTAACAAGGCCAAGTGCAAGGTCCTGCATGTGGATTGGGGAAATCACCGGTATCAATACAGACTGGGGGATGAATGGATTGAGAGCAGCCTGTGGAGGAGGACTTGGGGATACTGGTGGATGAAAAATTTGACATGACCTGGCAATGTGTGCTCACAGTCCAGAAAGCCAATTGTATCCTGGGCTGCATAAACTGTAAGAGGGTAAATTTAGATTGTACATGAGGAGGAAACTCTTTAATATGAGGGTTGGTGAAACACTGAAACAGGTTTCCCAGGAAAGTTGTGGATGTCCCATGGTTGGAAGATTTCAAAGTCAGGTTGGATGGGACTTTGCACAACCTGTTCTAGTGAAAGTTACTCCTGCACATAGCAGGGGTGTTGGACTAGATGGTCTTTCAAAGGTCCCTTCCAACCCAAGCCATTTTATGATTCAATGACCTCCAAGGAAACGCAAGCTGCATGCTAGTTTTAGAGTACAATAAAAATTAAGACTTATCGTAATGAAAAGCAAGAGTAAAATAAACCTCATCCCAGGGACTGTAATGCAGTGACAGAACTGAGAAGAGTTTAAGGAAGACATTTAAATTTGTGGTGTTTGATTTTACTTCATTTGAATGAGGTGAAATTGGTATGCATAGCCATAAAGACAACATATGTGGTGACAATTGCTTAATGAAAACGGAGACACGCAAGTAAAGGACATTGCTATACACCTCATTCCACCCATTTGTTCACCTCCACTAAGGTTCTCTGTATCTAGTTTTCCACAGCTTCTACAGCATCAAACAGCTGCTGCTTAAAAAAGCCAAGTGAAATTGCTACTTTCAATCTCTTTCTCTTAAAAAAGGAAAACATAAAACTCAAAATACCCAAATCAAATCAATATATTTTAAAAGGCAAATGGGCAAAAAGACTGGAAAGAAAGGTTCCAAGCTTTAGCACAGGATGGGCAATAGATATACTAGCCAGGTTTGATAATGTTTTATCACAGAAATCCAGCAGAAATAAACCAAAAAATGCCGCAAGCCCAACCCTTTCCATGTTAATTCTAGAACTTTAAATTTTGCAAATGCATGCTATTCATCATTTTTTTCTTTTTCTGTTCCTCCTAATCCTGCAGAGTAGATCTGTGGCAAGATCAGTGTCTAGCTTTAAAAGTGGACCTATGCAGTAATGAGAAGTAATAGCTGTTATGTTTAGGATTTTTCTCTAACCACATTTAAAATAATTTTTCTCTTGAAAATACTTACTGTCATTCATGACAATGCTGAGTAAAAGTTTTCTGCTACTTTTAAAGATTTCCCTAAACAATTATCAGTATTTCAACTAATACTTGTTTTGTAAACTTAACTATCCTTTGCATGAATTTTTGTAAATAACTTTGGTCACCTTTTAACAAAAGATGGAAATAAAAACCTGCTGCACGTTAACTACCATAGAATGCTCACAAATGTACAATTAATGGACCAGCACTTCTCTCTGCTGTTCTCTCTCTTTCCAATTATTCTGCCAAAGTAGGACTCCTCTTTGCTCCTTTGTTTCTCAGAGGGAAAAAAAAAAAAAAAAAGTATCACTTCTCTTAAAACTTTCTAACCATATTTAATGTTTCAACAACTTATAGCGTTTTGGAAGACCAACAGTGGACGCAACTTAGAAGATTTCAATACATTACAGTCTATTTCATTAAAGCACAAAAAGACCACCTGTAGAAGGGAAACCCTTCATCCTTTTCAGGCAGTAGTTTTGTTATATTCTTATATGTATTTAATATTTATCTGCTATTTACATTGACAACATACATATGTATGCATATGAAATATGCAACTGGGAAATTCTATTTCAATGCTGTCTCTTATTCTAAAATTTGACTGAACTGTATTTAAAAAAAAAAAAAAGAAGAAATTGTTCCCTGAACTGATATTGAAATTAACAAACTTAAGATGAAAAGTAAATATCAAAGAAGTTCTCAGCCACTGCAAATAAGTTAACTACACTAGATATTCAGTACTGTGCCAAAACTTATCATTTGAGATTCTCAAGACTGATTAGGTTTATTTTGTTATAACCAAGTTATGTTCTAAGATTTTAAGTTGTTAGCGTTTATGCATGTTGCATGCACATACACTAGGTATGAAGATAACTCTTACACAGTGTTTACATTATTAACTACTGCCAATAAAAATAGAAAGTTTGCTGGCAATCTCTAAGGAAAAGAGATATACATCATATAGTATATATATGAGTTATATATATTGCTTGCCACATCTTCCTTCCCCTTTTTATTTCCTGTATTTGCTGAAGTAGTTTTTATACTTGCATTCATACTCACATTATTGACTAACTTTCCATTTCTGCTCCCTGGGCATCCTGGGCAGTGACTGAATTAAATATGAAGTGAAAAACCACCTGCATTGCATGAGCTTTGGTGCTTCAATCTTGAAAATCTGTGTTTCTTCACTCTTTTATGTCACATCATAGGAAACGGATTTTGAGTATTGATTATCATACATTATAAGCTGCCCGTCTCACTATTAGCCTGTAATTTTGATTGCTGCAGCTAGCAGACAGTGAAGAAAATCGAACGGGCACTTTTGTACTAGCAGCAGAAACTATAAACATGAAGTGAACTATCACCACGAAGGGCCAAATTAGTATACATGAGAAAATAGAATCAATTTAAAGGGAAATATATAAATATAAATACATATATATGTAAAATAGGTCATGCACTGTGTTGTACAGCAAGATGTGCTGGTACAGTGATACGCACCATTGGTCTTTATCTCTATACTTGACTCCCTCCTGTTGAAAATAAACCTTCAACTGTGCAAGTGTGTACAATAAACAGAAGCAGCCTAGAGGTTTTCCTAACTCTCTGGAGCTTTAAGGCTAAACAGTCCAAAGTGCTTTATGCACTTACGGGAGAACATACACTAAAATAAAATCGTTAAATTATCAGCTGTAGAAAAAAAAGGAAACAAGCTATCTGGAAACAGTCGCCTAGATAGGAAATGTATACTGAATAGAAATTTAAGATGGTGTAGGATGACAGTTACATTGGCAACATATAAAATGCAGTGCAAGGTATGCATTTTGGTGTGTTATAAGACGTTTCTTACATATTTATTTTATATTACCAGAGGAGCTATACTTAACTTCTGCCTTCTGTAGCAAGCTTAAAGCAAAATATACTTCTATTGTGCTATTGTTAATTCATAAATATTGTGAACAAAATTAATTATGGGTACTGATTTCACTCTAAATTTATTGTACTATAAAGTTAATTAATTAATGCTTTAGATAGCTGGCTCCTTTCAGTGGCTAAAACTGAGTTATCTTAGTTCGACTCACTAATTATATGAAATTTGCATAATGATAACAAAGGAGAAACTCAAGATTTTTTTTTCTTAACAGTGACTCAAAGTAGCAAAACTGAATTAATAAACACATTTTTTTTAATTTAACTGAACTCTAATTATCTAAATTACATATACACACACAAAGCAGATAAGCAAACGAGAAGTGAACATTCCATGTACAGAAAACATCAGCATACAAACATTTTCATTAAATATTTGACGTACTGTGTTTATAAGATGAAGAACGTTATACTCTGTATCAAAGTATTCCATATAATCTAATAGTAAATGTTCAGATTTTAAATATATTATGTATATACATGTATTTACATCCATATACATATATAAAAAAGCAAATATGTGCATTTACATATATTTAATGTCTGATTTCCCCTATACACAAGACTGAACAAATACTTTTACATAGACTTAGACTTAGACGTTCACAATCATATTCCTCCTCAAACCTGTAAATGATGTTATCAAATTGTATTTGAAGGCAGACAGAGTTCAAATTATTATAATTTGTAAGATTTCACCTGGCAAATGGCCATTCAAGTGCATTCTTTTCCACAAACTTTGTACTCACAAAATATTAAAAAATGTAGCTTTGTATTACCATATGTCCACCGATGAAGGCTAGATAAAAGTATGTCTAAATAAGTATATGAATAACTTTGACTATTTTAAACTGTCAGTAGCTTTTGTTATTTTTTTGTTGTTCTAGGAAATGCTAGCCTGTCTTTCAGATATCTTGCTTATTTATCTCTTTTTTTTTCCTCTTTCAGTGCATAGGTTTTACTATCACATAAATACCTCCTTCTAACTGACCTTTTCCCCCTTCTTTTCTATAAATATGGAAGCTAAAAAATAAACATAAATTGTCAGGAGTGGCTCATTGGCTGACCCATTTAACTGGAATGGCTATCAACAGCTACAAAATAAAAATGCACTGGAGGACCATTCCAAAATGTATGTGTTCTGTTTTTTGGAGCATGCTATTTCCCACTGCTGATACAATCTACCGTCACTCTTGAAATGCTCCGTTATTCATTGCATTAAAGAGTGAACAGTAATGCACATTTTCTGACCCTTGTTTCACATTACAAAGAGAAAGATTTGTCTTTAAATGCAAGCATGGAGTTCACACTGACTTCCCTATGAGATTTATTCATTTTAACCTTGATGTTGTGCATTTGTGTTCATTATTAAAAATATTTCCATTTAGGATATACTCAATAATGAAACAAGGTGTAAAATCCTCTGTAGCTTATATTTCTCTAGTCCAACCACAAACACACTATTTAGAAAAAAAAAAATAAATATAATCAGTACTTGCTTTAAGCTAATAAAATAAAGCATGCTTTATGTACTTTAGTTCCTTGAATAGACACAAAAGATCTGTATTTTCTGTACGTATGTGTAAACAAATGGAAAATAAATGGCATCTAATGTCTAATAGAGAATATAAATCTGCCTTTCAGAACTTCGGTAATTCCTGTGATAGACCGAAAACCACCTAGAATTAATATGAAATGGTGTCTTACTTTTTCACTTGAGACAGGCAATTGTCTCTGCTAAAGAACTGAAAAGACTATGAGTAGGTATTTATTACAGGAGAAAAATAATGGGCTGCTTTGCAATGTCCTAAACACTGGGGCTATATGACACTTCTGATGCGAACAATCAGCTAAAGTACTACTGCTGTGGTTGGATTCCTGTTTAATTACAATTGATTTTGACATAAATGAGCAGAGGTAAACAAATACTTCTATACACATGCTTGCTGTTATTAAACAGAGCTGTCTCCAATCTGAGTATTTATACTGGCTTGTCTGTTTAAAGGCTCCTTTCAGTTAGGCAAAGCAATTATGTACTTCAGATTAGCAAAATGACTGGCAGTAACGCGAGAATGGATTGCCACTTTTTTAAACCTCTTGGATCTTCTGGTCTTTTCCTGATATTATAGCTACAAGCTTCTGAGATCTATAGTCCTTACATAGTTTCCCCATTGTTGGTTGTTTTTTTGCTTGTTTACTTGTTTACAGGATAAAGAGAATATATTTTCATATTGATAAGGCATAAAACATTTCAGAAAAGGTGGTGGGCCTATGGATTTAATTCTAGTTCACATTTGTCCCAAGTTATGAATATTGGACAAATATTTCAGGATTACATGGAGCACTACACAACATTTAATATTTTACTTACAGAAGTATGTTTTAAATTAATATTTGACATTTAATGGCAATCACATATTTTTTTTTTAATTTAAACACAGCATAAGAGCAAGAAAACACTTATTTTACCTGAAAATTTTCCATCCTCACAGCGGGCTGGTCCACAGATCCCAACAATGGGTCTTTGGCCTCTGCCTTGCTGTTCTGGAGGCAAATCAGACCTGTGAGTCACAGACAGGAATAGGCTCTGCTTCCAAAATTCACAATTTCAAAACTTCCATAGCAGAAAAAAAGGTTTCTATCTGTGGCCCAGGCACAACTCACAGCCCTTAAAAATTTTCACTCTGCTTCTCAAAGGTACAAACACAGAATTTTATAGTTGGCAGTGAACTGAAGATGTCTGACTAGCAAAAAGGGCATCTCATTTCTTCCTATCAGAGGAGAAAGAGGAGAGGCTGAGAATGCACACCCAGTTTTGGTTCCCAATATTTGCTTGTAAGTCAGACCATCACCTACTCTAATTTTCAGTAAAAAGACTATATGACTGTCATGAAAAGATATTTTGGGCTCTCCTGCATCCCACCATGAAAACATCTTCCTAGCCTGAGGTTGCAGAGAGGAAATGTACAAGGGCTAGCTATGTCACTCCTGCACTTAGCTGGGAAGCTACAGGGAAAATTTAGTAATGTGACAAATTCATAGTTTTAAACAGTAAATGTTCGTTGTAGATCCCAAAAGCTGTTTCCTGGAAGAGAAACAAAACTGCAGTAATTAACAGGAGAGAACAGGCTTGTGGATATGTTAGAAAGAACATTTTTAATATAACATATTTTCCTACTCTTGATCAAGACAGTTCCACAGATTTAACAGAAGAATTTTTCCAGCATTGGCACCTAAAGTTGCAATGATTCTTAAATCTGAAATCTAACTTAATTTGTGTAATCATTTGCACATTATTTTTGCTAACTTTATTGTGAGATAGTTATAATTATAATGTCAATAATTTCCATACCTAAACTGAAATATTTGGTAAATACTAATCGTGTGTATTGTATTGTGCCAATGTTTAGGAATCTAGCTATTAACCAGGCCCACTGTGAGGCATCCTATACAAATAACAATATATTCTACAGTTACAGACAAGAGGTAAAAGTGATGACGACTAGCGAAAGCAGTGAATGGGTAGGAAAGACAACATTAATAAATCTATAATCATGCTGTTGACATTTCCTGAAGATACCATAATTTAAGAAGCTATCCCCATCTGTCATACCATCAAGCCACCACTGATTAGCTATATATTACACCACTAAGCCTTCCTCACCAGTTGCCAATTATCTCAGTAGACAAATCTTTAATTAGAAGGCACCAAGCTTTTTGCTTTGTAAGCTTGTCTCAGATTTGGATATGACAACTTGTTTACAGATATTGACTGATGAGGGTGCCACTGAGGAGAGAGACATGACAGGCTTCTGAAGAAATCCATTTCTACATCCTTTTGATGGCTCTGTTTGCATCATGACTGTAGGTGAACTGTCTTCAACGGAAGTCTGTCAGGTTTTGTGTAGGAACATGATTTTGTCCAAAACAGAATTAATGCAGTGAAGCTTTTTAAATGCTATCTGTTTTTCTTTACAAAGTCTCACAAAAAAATGATTAAAGGCTGTATGGATGCTGGACCATTCAAAATCTGACTACTTTGGTGAAAGAGAGTAGTTTTCTCCACATTCTTGCCAGTATGCCTGGATTTACATTCAAAATCTCCTTTACCAGACAAAATGAGACAATGTCTGTTTTACACAGATAGATGGAAAAGCCCACTGGGTATCATTCTCTGTTTCAAAAGGTTGATGTCCTATATGGGTCATACACTTTGGACTTCATGGGAGGTACAATGCATACAATATGAGGAAGAACACTTTTGTGATGCTGCTCTCAGAAAACCCCTGAAATTCTCCAGGCAAATATACCAGATTCCTGGTATTTTTTCACTGAGCTATTTTCTTGCAAAAGAAATCCATTTTAGTTATCCCTTAATATTGTACTACCCTGTTTATACCAAGCTACTACTTTTTTACAGAATTAAAATTCGTGTCAAAAAGTGCTTCATTTTGAATGCCTGAAGGAACACATTGGTTCTTAAGGAACTCTCACTTGTACATAGAGATACAGAAAAAAAGCAAGTTACTTATCCTAGGAAAAAAGAAGTTATCTCAGAGCTTCGTAGATTCTCCTCTATGCTAAGTAACATATTTATTATTGTCTGATTAGATTGTGCCCTAGACCATTGTTTAGCAGATTGCTGATGTTGTGTTTTATTACTACCTTCAAAAAAGATTTGCAGAATGGGATTACCATTATGCGACTTTTCAAACAACCCACATTCCATTAGGAATTTGAGCTTCATAATGCTATTCTACTTAGCTTTTTGCCTAGATAGTGCTCCAATTAGATCAATCAGAAAGAATAATTAAGGATGCCTTTTTCGAATCTCTCTAAATATTACTAATTTTGCAAAAGGAGTTGCACATGTAAACAGATTCAGTCCCATATTTTCAGGTTCTTCATGAACTGTAAGTGGATTTCTGAAAGACATTGAAGACGACTTGGAGTATTCACATCTTCCTTTCCCCAGATCCTTCATCAACAACCTTAAGCTCCAAATAACTTTCTTACATTTCAAGGATGAAGGAGGTTATAGATATTAACAGTATTAATACAGAAAATCTCTCCTGATAGTTACTTTTATTTGTAGCAGTTGAGCTGCTCAACTGAGAGTCACCTTTTTACTTGTCATCTTTGCATTTGTTACAGCTTCAACTTTTGTATTGATGTCAGAGTATGATGATGTGACAAAATATATCTTGAATAATTTGGGAACTATTTCCAAAGATCTCATTATGTGTTCATTGTTTTCACTAGTATCTTCATTTTTTAAGCCTGCTATCTTAGAAGCTGTTTTCAGGTATCGAGCAACCCCTCATCTAGGCCATGTTCTTATAAAAAACCTATTCAAGTCCTGAAGACAGACTTGAAGACTAATTATAAATTTCACGACCAAGTAAGATGCAGTCAGGGTAATTTCTATTAGCTGTGCCTTCAGTTTACTTATCCAAACATTAGATAAACTAAAGACTGTTCAGGTAAAGCAAGTAAAAGATGCAGCTGCTGTCTTTAAATCTGCTGAAGGATTCAGAAATACATCAATCGGTGTCAATCTATTGCCTTCATTTAAGATAATCTTTAATCTGTAAAGTACTACAACCGTAGAAATGGGGCAAACATGCTGTAAAATGCAGTAAAACTTATTCTAGACATGGATCATGCTCAGTTTTCTTGGCGTATTTAGAGACCTTTTAATTACTGGAACTTATTACTGTATTTACTTGTTTTAGAATTTCATGACTTGATTTTAATATATCCCTCTCGTCCCAGCCTTTTTGTTCTATTGGAAGAAAAGGCAAGAGACTTGTACAGTTATTACTGGCCTGAATTCTTAGTATCACAGATAATGAGAAGCAGAGAAAACTGACCCCCCAGTATCTACTGCATGGTTTTTGTAAAACAGCTTCTGGGTTTCCTAATAAAAATGTAGCTTTGATTTGTTTTTCTTTAGGAAAAAGGGTTGATTAATTCCGAAGGAGGCAAAAGTTGTGTGTGAAGCACCATACCCAAAACCAAGGCTCAGTCTGGCTTTGAACAAATTCTGTGAGGAATTAAGGTAAGAAAAAATTGTCTTATGGGGAAAAAAAGAATCAAACCTTTTTTTTCTTTTTAAGTCCATCTGTTAGAGCACACACATGGTATGTATCCCATTTCTCAGGTATCTAAGAAACGGTCTAGCAGAGCTCTAAACTTATTTGTAAACTCTCAAGTGACTCTCTGCATTTCCAGCTAAAGATGGATACAAGGCAGCTAATTTGCTACCACCAAGGGAAAATGTTATAACATAAAAACATTCCCTCCCTTAGCTTCAAAACTGTTGAGTGCCTAGGGAGCCCAACTATTTGTAGAGTTGATACTATGCATATGCTTCCTCTCTAACTGTTACATGCATACATCTGGCATCTGTCTCTGTGTTAAACAGACTTAATTGTCCCTAGTATTGCTATGTAAAAAACACTCTAACCTAGATTGTTAATGCAAAAGAAATAAATGAAAGGATATATGTGTTTTTTTGTAGATCTATTTTTGCATTTTTGGCAAGATATGTAAGGAGCTCTGTACTACAGCTATCAGCAAAATGTTTTAGCTCTGCTTTCTGAATAACTTTAAATAGAGATTACTTTCCTTTCTTAGCACGACATTTGGCGCTTTCTACAGCTTTTTAATCATATAGAGTTGTTTTAGCTAGAATTTCTTTTTCCATTTATTCTCCTTTTTTACTTTCTTGATTGTTGATCCTTTTTATTCACATCAGACTTCAGAGCATTTAATCATTTGCCAGACATAGCTGGAATGATTCTGAAGATACATAATTTCTTTTTTTTAGTTGACATTAAGAGGACTCTACAAGTTAGTACATTATTCAGCTCAGTGTTGCCAGGAAAATCAAGACTTAGGCAAAGCACTTGATTTCAGATTTCAGTATGTTTTTAAAACATCAAAGAGCATGGCAAATCTTGTTCTTTGGTTAGGCACATCATGCAGAACAGTAATACAGATGGAGGTAGCTGCATAGAACTAATATTAAAATGAAGGCTTTTTGAAGTTATTTTAACCTTTATGTCAATGTTCATCTCAAAATCCCCAGCAAAGCAAAAAAAAAAAACAAAACAAAATAACCAGCTTCTAATTGGGAAAACACACAGAAATTAGTTCTTCCTGTAAAGTAAGATAAAAAAGAGCTGGTGATTAAATGTCTGACAACATTCATGACAGTAAAAACAAAATATACTCAAGGTGCTTCTTTTACTGTTATTTCTTTGAGCAAGAACATAAAGCATAGTCTTTCCTAAGGCAACTGTACCTGCCTAAGTCTGTTTAAGATTCAGGGAAAAGGTATTCCTACAGCTGAAGTCTTCTGAAAAGACTAATTTCCTCCTACCATGTGCAGTAAGTCCTGGCGAGCAGGAAGACAGGCCACAGTTTTTTCACCCCTCCTGATTGAGCTTTATTATCAAGCAACAGGGAAGCAAACCAGACAGAGCTTCCATCTGATCTGATATTTAAGGGAGAGTTCTGGTCATTCAATGGACTGAGAAAAAATCCCCAGAGGTAGTAGGCTCAGCCACAGAATATTAGTTTCATCAGACGCCTAGCAGCAGCTATAAGAAAGAGAGTAATTTCATTCCAGAAACAGAGATAACCACATAATCTAATTTTGACAATTAAAATTAGACTGGAATTCTTATGCTATTTCTAGAGACAATGGAGAAGGATGGATTCAAAGAATCATTCAGGATGTCGGTGACAGGCCTCCAAATCTAAAACTCTTCACAGATAGGCCAAACTCTCTTCACTGAATATGCATCGAGTTGATGTCCTCAAGTTATCTACCTCTGTATTAGAGATACACACCTATTAGTCTGGCTTTCCCTATTGGCTAATTTCCCTATTATTTCCTATAAAGCTATTAGCTTAATCTTTTCAGCACTCAGAAAATAGTCAGGTTTGATTCTAAGGGCCCAGTATTCCCTAATTTAATGTAGATGGGATTTAGATGTGTAACTCAGCATCATGGATCCCCTTTTCCAAGAAGTGCTTGTAATGCACATTGTCCTCCGATTTGCCAGAAAATTGTCCATTTACAGACTAATAACTTAGTGGTTACATGCACACAGAACATCTGGGATTTCTGGAGAATATTCATTCAATATTTAGTCAGATCAAGATTCCTGGTATTTTTCCACTGAGCTATTTTCTTGCAAGAGTAAATCAATTTTACTTATCCCTTAATATTGTACTACCGTGTTTCTACCAAGCTACTACTTTTCTATAGAATTTGTGTCAAAAAGTGCTTCATTTTGAATGCCTGAAGGAACACATTGGCATCTGCTGCTTTTCATTGAGGTAAACTGTAGCCGATCCACTCCCATCTTGCAGCTCCAGCTCCGGCTCCAACTAAATACTTATCATAACTATAGCAGGGAGTTGCTTTGCTGATATATACATGCTGCCACCTTAACAGAAACAGTATGTTTGACTTGATGTGAAGTGGTTTTTATTTGTTTTATTTTATTATATTTTATTTT
>NW_009937236.1:0-10350 GCF_000696875.1 Nestor notabilis
TAAGTATATGCCTGACACTTACAAAACATACTGCTCTTTTGTCTTTACCTGGTCTTCCTGAAAAAGCCATTCCCTCTCTGTTAACACTTGAAACCAATTCATGTAGTGATCACAGTGGCTGATTATTCAATTCAGTTGATGTTTAATGCCAAGTTTCTGTTACCATGTCAGACAATGAATAATTTGCCACTAACCTTAAGAAGGATGGTGAGAAAAAGGCTTTATAAGATTGTATATTTGTCTTGTTTATATTGGATTTCTAAGTGATAGGGTACCAAAAAAGCTGAAAGTATACACATATGCAACTTCATGTCTATATTTCCCGTTAGAGAAAAAGGTTTTGCAAGTGTTGCACCATGTCTTTTGAACCACTGAGGTGTGCATATAACCATTTACTCCTCAGTTCTTAAGACATCATGCTTTTTATAATCAGAAATGCCAGCTCCAGAAACTGAAACATAAACATAATTCTGAAGCTTCTACAGAATTACTGAATAGGAACATAGTAAAAATTTACATTTTCATCTAAAAGATGAAAAAGCTTCTGTCAATGACACATGGGAAAAATAAAGTTCTTCCTTTTAAACAGAAATCCTAATACCTATAAACCATGCCAGAAGCCAAACATTTTTGTCAAATATTTGACTGCAAAGACTAAGGACTGCACTTGTAAAACCTAAATCTACCGTAAAATGAATATCTGTGGCATTTTAATTTTTCAAACTACTGATAACCACATTATAAGTCAGTGCATATAATCCAGTTCTTGACCTGTATCTGACATAGTTGATGAAAATACAAACTGTTGTATGGCTTGACTTCTGAGATCCGAGTTGAAATCCCCAGAATATCCTCAACGCAAAATAAGTCAGGCTTTTGCCAATATCAAGGCATTCCTAGCCTAAAAGATATACAAATAGGTCAAACCAAGAACCCAGAGAAATGTGTAAGTTCAAGTCCACATTGAAAATTTCAGCAGAATTAAGTTCTTTGTTGGTTAGGCATACTGATCCAAGGAGAAAAGGCACACAGAAAATCCCTTACTATGTTTTGTACTTTTATGCTTCTATATGAATAATGCTAAATGGGATAGCCAAATGCTATTTACCAATTAAAAAACTTGTGCTCTTTAGACCAAACTTTTTTTTGCTTTCAAGTGTCCTAAAAATACTAAGTTGCTGATGCAGAACCCCTGTTTACCTGGGGTCTCTGCCCTCAGCTTAAAAAATCTGATATACTCTTTCACAATTAACTTCAACAGACACTGAAAATGACTGAAGATTGACCAACATACAAGGTATTTATGTTCATAAAACTTCAGTTCTATCATAAAAAAAGCAGAGTTTGTTGCACTGAAAAGGACTGAATAATTATCAGAATACAGGCCTGTAATTCTTTTTCCATGGTGGGGATACAGCTATTAAAGAGTTAACTTCCTTTACCACACAGACTAGGAATAAATATAATGTATGATGCACACTAAAACAGTGTGAGATGAAGAAATACTTTCTTTACGCTAGCTGCATTTGTCTTTGAAAAAACGAGTAATCATGTTTTTCATTCATTAATATAGTACGTGTTGTATACGTAGTGAAAAAAGAAAGCAAGAGAAGAAGTGCCAAAAATGTCAAACACAAAGAAAATGAAACATGAAAGAACAGTGAGGTAAGTTAGTTGAGAATTTACCAGTGTAAAATTCTCACCTTGTCATTAAGCCTGGAGAAGTCAGTGTACCGTCTGAAAACCACCCAACTTTCATCTGGACTTCTTTTTACCAGTATTTTGTATACCTATGTGTAAAAACAGGAATATCAGAAAAAAGCACAGGACTTCACACTGCATTGGCTGGAAGGCTGAAGTTATTCTCTTTTGCTTAATGAAATAAAACTTGTGGAAAAAAAATTAATTTTCAGAATTTAAGGAAGGAATTTCTATAATTCCTAAATAAAATGTAGCTATTTTCTGTCTATAAAAAGGGCATGTTAAATTTAACCCAGATTTCTTCCCCAGGAAAAAAACCAAACCGAAGTCTCAGCTATCAAAGCGGTAAGTGAGGTATGTTTTAGTGATCTACTTTAACCTTTGTTCTCTCATTAATTCTTGAGGCCAGTTTGTTTTCAAGATGACTGTAATAATCAGGTACTGTGTGTTGTATTGTTTTACAATGTCTTATCTGACCTGCTTCACAAGAAAAAGCGCTGCAGGATAAAAATAACATCCTCCTTTTGTTCCATTTATCTTGAACATAAGGTTTTGTCTTTCCAAGCAAAATATAACCATTTCCCTAGATAACTGCATCAGAATGATTATATTAACATTGTAGAACTGAAGTAATGTCATTTGAATCAGATTTAGCCAGACAACAGCACAGCAGTACCATTCTCCTATTTAAAAGCAAATGGATGGGGACAAATACTCAACTGCCTGAACACAATGAATCTAACAACACAATTTCAACTAGAAAACATTAAACTGTGAAAGGTGCTCATGTCACAACCTTAATTTCTCCAATGTAAATACTCAAATGCCTGAACACAATGAATCTAACAACACACAATTTCAACTAGAAAACATTAAACTGTGAAAGGTGCTCATGTCACAACCTTGATTTCTCCAATGTAAGGAAAAAGACTGCTCTGCTACTGGGTTAGTCCTCCCAGTCTAGGTGTTCTCTAGTTAAATTTTTCCCTTCTTTCCCTCTCCCCCTGCCAATATGAGTAAAAATGTCTCCAAAATACGAGGAAGAAAAAGGTATTTTTTGAATCATAATAATAAACAATCCCTTATAGGCATTTAACCAAATTCTATTGAAAACATTTCTTAATCTGTTACATAGTAAAATCTTCCCCAGTATTTCATGTTTTCACAGCAGGTTGTCTTAGCTGATAAATGTACTTTTCTTGTTGCAGTCCCAGCATGTGATAAACCCAGTGCTAGCCAACCTCTGTACGTGTGAGACTGTTTTTAGCATTTTCGCATTCTATAATATATTAAGTTGCAAAGTTACACAAGCTACAGATAACTACAATGCAAATTAAAAGCAGTTTTTCAGCGAGTACTTATCTACTTTTTAAACACAGTATTCCACTTCAAAGCAACATCATCTGTGGAAGTGATGCACTGCAACAGAGGCAATATTTAAGTCATTAACTAAAAGCTATTAGCTTTTAAAATTCAAGCTGCAAGACATGCCTGTGAAACCAGCATTAAAATGTAATTCTTCTCTCTTGCATTTTCTGTATATTTATCCAAATGTTTTAGCTTTCTTGTCATACCATACATATAAACAGTTTCATTTTCTGAAAACTTCATAAAGCAGACTGCTATATAAAACTGTGAAAACTTTGCTAGTACAAAGTGAAACACAGAACAAAAAGCTGTGGAACATGCTTGCAGATTTACATGTTAATTGGTATTCTATTCTACTGTTTTATTCTACTAAAAGTTCTGCAAAAGCATTGCTTACAAATGCACACAAAAACCCATATCCATTAAGTCTGACCCTTACTTTGAATGGTTTCCAAGCAAATATTAGATAAAGTCTTTACAAATTATGGTCAACTTAACTGCAACAAAGAACGCAATCAGCTTGTGATTACTGCCCCAAACCCCAACATGGTTTTCTTGTCAAAGTCAAAAAAAGTTCTGCTTTGTTTGATATTTTTTGGTTTAGGTTTTTTTTTTTTTTTAGATTTTTAATTAATAAACAAGAAAAACTGCACTATTACAAAACCAACTGTCAGTTTCTTCACAAAAGATCTTGGGGAAAAAAAACCCCAACAAATTAAAACAAATTCATATAATTCCAGTCAACCCTGAATTGCCTTATTCCAGAAACATAAGACATTCAATGAAAATATGCCAATAGTTGGTAACAATCTCTGGCTGATTCAGCATCTCATTATAATTTCTAGTTGGCTAAAAACCCCCAGACCAAAAGGGCTAATTGAACATTCCAGCACTGCTCACTCAGAAACCAATTGCTTCCAGAGACTTTTTCAAGCCTAGGTTTTCTCTCTCATAATCTTCAGCAGCCATGTACTCCAACATGCATTAACATTTAACTCTTGAAGTTGGTTCCTGACCCAGCTTAACTCATTCAGTTCGTATTTTCAGAACTATGAGATGCTAACAAATTGAAAAAAAAACCCAAAACTTCAGCAGTTGAGTCTCCTCTCTTTTACAGGTGATGTCAATTTAGTTTCCATTGTCTCATTTTCCACTGCAGAAGCAAACAAAATTTCCAGCAATTAAAATTGCTAATTTAAATGCACAATAGCAAGCTTATTTTCAACATGCAGCTGAAAACAGTTAATTATGTGCTTTGAGGAACAAGCCCAGAAGTGATTTCAGAAAGGACAAAAATGTATCTAAGCATTTTAATGATGAAGAATGTTTCATTTGTACCGCAACTTGGCCTTCTACACAAAGTAAGGAGTCCAAGTTGTCATTTTAACTACAGTTGAATAACATCTTACATGTACATTGAAATATGCCTGCTCATATTTTCAGACTAACCCTTGTCAATATAACAATACTAATCATGCTACCATGAATATGTTAGAAATGGAAAAACTTAGAAGACAAACCATTATTCTCAAATGATTAAAAAGCAGCATTAATTATTTGCAAAAAGAACTTGATTTTATTAGTATTTCAACTGTCCTAAGGGCGTTAGATTCCACACTCTTCTAATCTAAAAGAAAACAGGAGGAAAAAAGTTTGTCTGCTATTTCCTCCTCCTCACCTACTTGTCATTAATGTTGCTCTCCTGAAGTAACATAATTGATAAATAATAAGTAACAACTTCCATCAGTCCCACACACATTGCTGAATTAACTCAAAATGTTTCAACCCCATCCACAAAACCAAATGTGTTAATATATTTATGGCATGTAAAACATATTGAACTGCCAACTGTAGTACATTTTGATAAATAAAAAAAAAAAATCAATACAAATCAGTTAAGCTAACTGTAGTACATTTTGATAAATTAAAAAAAAAAAAAAATCAATACAAATCAGTTAAGCTGGTGTTCTGTCATGAGATACTGCATATGTGACATCTCACTAATGTTTCCAGAACAATTTTCCCTTATCATAAACTAAACCTAGCAATGCAAGAAAGCTGAAACCTATGTGTTTACACTTTAATGCAAAATATTCTATGTTACTAATAACTGTAAAAGGCAAATACCAGGGTGTCTTATCACCCATTTTAAATAAAAGACTACATTTTAAGATGTTTAACCATCCAGAATTTCTACAAGTCCAGTCTCACAGGGAATTGTAAACTTTGCAAAGAATTCCTGACTATTCCAGCAAAAATTTGAAGTAGAATAAATTCCTTCTATTCCACATAAACAATTACAGGAAAGACTGCTTACAAGTCTCAATTTTCCCACCTGTATAACAGGAATGATATTTTCCTATGTGACAGCAACACTTAGAAGCTAAACTGGTATTTGTAAAGTACCTGAACTGTGGGATTAATTATTGAAAGAAAATGCAAAGTATATTCAATTGTTACCTCGTCATTACCTGATGAACTATCCCCAAAACTTACAGTGAATTTTGCCCTTTCCTCCATCACCTCATAACCCAGTATAGTAGGCGTGGACGGTCGATCTTCCCAGCTCCTGGAATCTGTATTCTGCTCTATTTCTTCTGAAGGCTGGGTACAGTATTCTATGGATGTGTCCATACCTGTAAATTTAGTCCTAACAAGTGGACTACTACATGCAGATGATGTAGAACCAATCTGGTCAGGCACACTCATCTTTTTAAAACTACCAATTGTTGAGTCCTCCAACTGTCCTTTTGAGGAGCTGGAACTTGTCGAGATGCTCCCAAAAGAAGAACTTCTTTGGTTTCTGTTTGTAAAGCTGGATGAGGAACTTCCAATAGGAATAGGAACAGGAACATATGGTGTTGCCATCCTTCATGAAAAAAGATTCAGTTTTTGGCCCAGGAGTTTAAGGTTCATTCACTGTATAAGCCATGTTTTCTCCTCTTTTCAAGAACAGTACCTGCAGCGAAGGACAGAAAATATTGCTGTAATTTTTACGTGAAAGCAACACTAAGATACTGCTTTGGAAGATTCTGTATCAGCACTGAGATGGTACAGATGCTTAAACATTTTCACAAGGAATTTGGCTTTGTATAAAATGCTGCTTTTAAACTGTATTTCTACAGTTTAGTGGACAGCTTTACAATTCTCTGACTTTCACAGCTATTAGAATTAAAATCAATGTTAAAGTAAGATTATAAAAGATAAAAATGGTCTTGTCCTTTATGATTTTAAATGCTGTTTTGTTGCATTGAAAAAGTCAGCAATTTTGAGGCACTTAAGAAGTTGGTGTAGTTTTAGGCGACTGTTTAGTACAAACAGTACAAAAGCTTTTCGCAGAATTGCTTCTGTAAGACATTTGGAGCAGACTACACAAACCAAACATGCATGCAACAATACACAGGACACGAATCAAAAGACAACACAGTAAACAACTTAGGTGAGAAACATATTTGCATATATTACATATTCACTGAAGTATAATGGATCTGTTTTCAAAGCCAAATACTTTTTCAGAACAACTCTGTTGCTTATAAAGCTGCAGACATTTTTAACAATGTTAACTGGACACATTTTCTGTAGCTTGAATTGGAGCAATTAAGTTTTACAAGCATGCACATCAAAAGCAGTGTTGTAACAGCAGCTAGTTTCCCATTCCAGCAGATTAAAATATTAAAAAAACCCCACCCAAGTTCAGGGGAAAAAAAGATAAAAGATTTTTTTCTTCAAGAAAACAATTACAAGCCAAAAATAATCTTCTGTGTGCATGTGTGTACATTTCTAAAAACCAGCAAAATAAAATTAAGACAGGCCTATTAAACTGCCAAAAAAGCACCATCTCCTCATTTTAACAAAGTACCCAAAGAAGAGATCTTATAAGATGCAAATTAGATGCCACCTTTTTGGATTAATAGGATTTGAGTCATCACCCATTTCACCTAATAGTATATTGATTAACCACAAGGCTGCAGGAGGCTCTGAAATGGGAAACCATCAACCTGATTCACATCATATAAAGAATCAATCATCTACTGAGGCAAAACCAAATGAGCTTCCTAATTGCCAAGGTGAAGTGATTCTTTCATTCTCCTGCTCTAAATAAATCTGAGAACATGAGTAAGGAAATAAACATGAAATGGACCAGTGTCAACAAGAAAGACTGAAAAATGCTCATGAAAGAATTCCATGAATGAAGGAAAAAAACCCCTTTCTGTTCTTTCAGCTACACAGGGAAATCTTCACAATTCTGTACCTCAGGAAGCTCAGGGAACTTGACCAACAAGAACAGTTTCAAACTGGTAGTCACTCCTTGGGAGCAACTCTGCTTCACTGTGGAATGAGGCTGGACACTCAGCAGCACTTGAATAGAAATGTCAGTATCACAAACCTCTGCTGACTTTGCTGGTCAGGTACAGGATCTGAACTATCCAGCAGCTTCTGTTGCAGCATAGTCCTGTGCTTGATGGTGTGACTTAACCCCAGGTGTCAGATAGGTGATCTGCTTCAGCCTCACAGTTTCAAAGCAGCAAGTCACTGCTGTCTTGGAAGCAAGACATTCTCTTGGAGCTACACAAAGATCTAAATCCCTTTTTCCACCTTTATCTCAGTAAGCGAATCTGTTTTCTGCCCCAAACAGTAAAATCTGCAATATATTTTTTTAATAAAGATGTAAGTATCAAGACATGAAGTATTCTCTGGTAGATTTTTCTCTAGCAATATTCTCATCTATACAGAACACTGAACAAGGTAACTCCTTTTTTCACTTGCCACTTCAATGACTCTTTCATGTTACCAGCATAAGGAATGCCCCACCCAATCATGATCCTGGGAGGTGTGGGATTAAATCCCTATCAACATAAGAATCCAACCGAGTCCAGGTTTGCAACAAATCAAAGGATCTGAAATGAAAAAAAGTGGTTATGAGCTTATGTTGTATGATTTTATCAATCTGAATCAGGAAAGGAAAATAAGGCCACATCTCAGGGCATGTGATGCTGTTCATCCAGGAGTTCATGGAATTTTGAGAAGACAAAAAGCCTGTGCCTTTCAGCACCTTTTGGGCAAACAAACTAACCCAAAAACCAATCACAAGCCACAACGACATTTTCAGCAGTTACAATACTAGTGAACTATAAGGGTGTTGAGATGCTGGAACAGGCTGCCCAGAGAAGCTGTGGCTTTCCCATCCCCGGCCGGGTTCAAGGCCAGGCTGTTGGTGTCGAGGGGAAGGTGCCCCTGCCAATGGCAGGGGGTAGGAACTACATAATCTTTAAGGTTCCTTGCAAACAAAACCACTCTGTCATTCTATGAACAGTGTTGTTTCTAGAAGGACTTCTTTCTTCAAAGTGAAATGCCAGTCAATAACTTACTATCTTGAACTTAATACTACTCTTAAATGCACATGCATTACTGAAAGGCTATATTTATATTGGCAAGCAAGACAGCTCAAAAGACGTGCAGAGTAAGGCACTTGGTGTTAAGAATCCAACGTCTACACTGTACATACTTCAGCAACTTTTATATCAGACTAGCTGTAATTTGGTACCATTGACAGAAAGCTTATTAGCAGCTGCATTAGGTCTGCTCCCAGGGTTCATTTTCTGGTTTAGTTTCTCCTGCGCTTTTCAAGACCATCCCAAATTGTGAGTCAAAGCATGTTAAATGGTGATAGTCACAGTATATGCTTCTAAATGACAATCTTGACTCAACCTGACACAGTAACATACTCAAAAGTAAATAGAAGGGGCTGATACTACCAGTGTCACATTCAGATTCCTATAACTCTGAAGAGTTGGAGAAGACTATTCTTTGAGTAACAGAAATGTCACATCAAACGAGCGAAGGGCACACCATGTCACTTGATTGTTTTTTTTTTAGGCATCAAAAAAATAAAAGAAGAAACATTACAAAGATTTACATTAGAACTTACCAGACTCATAAATACATAATATATGCATGTGTGTAAAATCCTCTTAAACTGTAAAAGTATCCCGATTTTGAAGTATCTAGAATATTTACATGCTATTAATCACAACAGGGTTTAAAAATTGCATTAATTTGCACTTAATGAAGGCTAAACATTAGAAAAATAATACAGTGCTCAAATAAGGGTCACAAGCCTTTGCTATGAATACAGAAGTTTTCTGCCAATTCATGCCATAAAAAAAGGAACAGAAAATAATTTGATAAACCCCCCACTTTTAGACAAGCTGCTTGCTTACACTGGTGCAGTGAGGAGAGAAGGTTTAGGTGCACAGCCTGCTACTGCCCAAGCTTCACCAAAGACTGGCCTCACACATCAGTGCACTAAAGCAGTAGAATCATTGCACCACACCAACTTTCAGAACAGACAGACACTTTCAGAACAAACAGATCACTTGTGACACCTAAGAGATAACTCAGTGACTGCACTCTCTTTCTTACCTAGATACTTACTTACTTCACTTTTTGTTAGAACCTTGTTTCCTGCTCAGAACCTGTATTTGGTTTAGCTTGATTCCCAACAGTAAGTTAAGAATGAAAGGAGAGAACAGCTGCTGGAAGCACTGAACTGCTAGAGCTGCAACAGGACAGGATGGAGTCCCAGGAACCAGCCTGACACCAACTCACTCAACTGGGTGTTTACAGCAGCCAGCTCCCTTCTTGCGGGTGAAGCAAACAGGCTGTAATAAAACCACTTAAAAAGGGTTTGCCTCCAGCTTTCAGCTCTTGCAATTCCAAACCCTTTTAAGCTAATGGTTTGTATGTTCAGTGAGAAACACTTAAGTCATGCAATTCAAGGATAGTAGATTAGAAACAAAACAATCCTTACTTAACAGGTCTAATTGGATTTAGAAGACTTTCAGCTATGCAACACTATTTGTGATCTGGTTACATATATTAGGACAGAGCAGTCAGGT
Organism: Nestor notabilis; assembly: GCF_000696875.1. Lineage (NCBI taxonomy): Eukaryota > Metazoa > Chordata > Aves > Psittaciformes > Psittacidae > Nestor > Nestor notabilis. The sequence goes on from NW_009937236.1 coordinate 9,969, forward strand.
TGGCCTCTGCTGTTTAGGATTTAAGTGTTACCATGGAAAGTCATGAAAAGAACTAGTGGCATATTTAAAGAGGCAACTTGCCGACTTAGGTTTTATATATATCCATTTTAAAAACAATCATTTTGTGCCGACTTCTATCAAACTACTTCACAATGTATTTCACCTGCTCATGAACTCAAGTTTGGGGCCTACTGACCTCACCTCGCACAAACACAAAGGGGGCAGTTCCTGCCCTAAATTGCCTGCTATCGAATTAGAACCAGCTGAAGGTTAACTGTGCCGCCCCCTCCCCCAGCTCTAGGGCAGGACGTGCTCACGGTGCCTACCTCCGCCTGTGATTTAGTGGTATTTGACAGAAGAAACACCAACAGCCCCGGCAGCT
>NW_009937237.1:0-8247 GCF_000696875.1 Nestor notabilis
TATATATACACACACACACACACACACAGAGCCATTGGAATAATCTTCTAAGGGAAGTGGTGACTCCCCAGTGTTGGACATTGCTAAGATTTGGCTGGACAGGGTGCTGGGCATCTAGTCTGGATCATGCTTTGCTAGAAAGGTTGGATCAGATGATCCTTGAGGTCCTTTCCCACCTGGGATTCTATGATTTAAAGGGGAATAATTGCCATCAGAGAATCACTGGAGTTTTCCAGGCACTGACATGAAGTTACAGTAATGAGATGAGCTGCTGGACTGTTCTGCAGCACTGGGAACAGCCTGAGTGCTTTAGGAAGTGGAGAGCTCTGCTCCAAATGACTGCATTCCTATGGGGACGGGATTGTGAAGCAGAAAAGAACATTACCATTTGATGGATGTAAAACTGCACCAAAACAGATGACTTGTTTATAAACAACACTCATTACAATACCACTACGACATGTCTAAAACCTAACCCCTTCTCTATTAGCTCTCTTACAGAACACAGCAGCCGTAATGGTAAAGACTGAATCATTTGGAGCAAATACCTCAGAGCTGCATCACCTCTTATTGAAACTATCATTTTAAAACACTTTTAACACTTTACTAGGGGACATAAATCACCAGGCTCTGAAACAGGAAGTGCAATTATGTGAGTACTGTTGCTTCCAATCAGTTAGCAATGAAACTGTGTCAAGGCTATTAAAATGATAAACATTATCGTGGTTCATTTTTTGCCTTCTCACCAGGGAGCATTAAAAATACATGACAAAAATGCAAAGCAGCCTTCAGACACTTCAACAAACCTCACAGTGTTGGTGGCAAGAGCCCCACAAGCACACTTCAGATCATGACTGCATCTTCAGTGAATTCTTTCGAACTTAAAATGAACTTGAACTCATTTGGAGGCCAAGCAGGTCCAACTTTGCTTTGTTCCTGTGCTCAGTTACTATCACACCATCATAGGCACCAGCTTGGCACAGCACAGCTACCCCTCCCTGCTAAGCTCAGCTATTCCAGCAGACAGCACTTCCTGCAGTCACGCCACTGAACCTCTCCACCCACTTATCTACAGATCTCAAGTAGCTGAGAGCCTCAAGCTTTTGTATCCACTTACATATTCTTTCCTACTCTTCCATTCTCTTTGTCCATGCAACTTAGATCACATCCTGTGTAACTGTAGAAGGACAAGAGGAAAAAACCTTAGTGTTCCTTTCTCCCCAGTTAGTACCTAAGTTGTACCCCAGCCTCTTTTTCCACTCCCCTCCAACTTCTTCTACAGTTCAACAGCTTTCAGCCTTCAAATCTTACTGTCAGGATGTTAGACTTGTGCCTGGAATCCCAGGTGTATTTCCAAGCAGAGCTCCCAAGAAGCTTTTGATGGAGGGAAGAGGAAAAACCAAGATCTGCAGAGAAGGACACAAGGGACAACTTCAGAGCGCAGTTTGTGAACTTTGATTAATACCAAGGGGGAAGTAGGTTGAACCTAAGCCATGATGTTTGCACAAAGCTTTACCAGGTAATCTAGCAAGCTTCATGCAGCAAAATACTTCAGTGTCTGGATGCACTACCATTTCTGTTTCATTCCTTATGGATATGACACCAGCCTTCTGGAGGGCCTGCAAGTGGGTAACAGATTGTAGTGAAACACAAGGTTTTAGACTTATTTTAAAGAATGATTGTCACAGTCCCCCATCCACGATGTACTTACCTTCAGATGTGTCATATGGGTAAGGGAGACAGCTCCTCTCAGGTGTGCAAAACAACTTGTCAAATCATTCCCTGTTCTACAGCCACTTACAGCTTCCCCCAGCTCACTCCCTGCTGACTGCACCTCCTGAATTCGGGTAGGTGACTAATAGCAAGGACACTCAGTACTCCCTCTTCCAAAAGGCTGTTATATTTTGGTGGGCATCATGGTCAGAGTCCATTTAACTCACAAATCCACTTTCAAGTCTTGCTGTCCCAGTGGGATAATTCTCCAGGTCGGTTTCTCTTTGTATGTGACAGCATCACCTTGGCTTTGACAACAAAGTTTATTAGACTTGCCACAGTGCATGCACAGGAGGCATTAAGGCGTTTGGTTCATCCTTCCTCATCAGCATACTTCACCCAAAGCAGCATCTCTCTCATACAAAAGGCTACTTCAGTTAGTTTTGTGAGGGAAAAGAGCACTGCCAAATTTAACTACTAGTATTTCAGACCATACAGCTCAGTATCCCAGTCTCCTCTGGCTCAGCTCTTGTTATTACGGATTGTTTTGGCAACTGGAGTTAAGAACACAAGATTCTTTTATAAGAGGAGTCCAACAAGAGAACCAAATTCCCAAGGAGGGATGGGAAAGGGGAAAAAGAACACACTTTAAATTAAGCAGAGATTAGGTGGGGGAAGATACCCAAACCCCTAAACGCAAGCCCATAATCTTCACTTCAACTGATAAGAAATTGGCCTGATTATCTCCATTTCTGGTACACTTGGCACTGTTTAACAGCCTCTTTTTTCAGAGCTCTCTTGCTACTCCTGCTATCTTCTTCAAACGAGATTTAAGTAAACACTCTCTACTACAAAAATTGTCATTTACTAAAGCTATATTCTCTGAAAGGAGTTACTTTTGTGCCACTACACTTAAGGCCATGGGTGGCTTTTGCCATCCTATTACAAGGTGCGAAGATAGACCCTGCAGAACAGCCTGGCTCTCCTACTGCAGGACTGGGCAAGATCATTCATCAGACCTTTGTCTTTCTCACTTCAGTTCTGATGGAGGTAACATACCACATGAACTGAAACAATGACCTACTTCAGGTGCTCATTTTGCTCCTGTCATTCTGAGCTTGAGAAGGAAACACATGAATGACCTCCACAGTCCTTAAAAAAAAAAAAGGTCAAATATGTTTATTTTGGCACAATTTAAAAACATACAAATACATTAAATATCAGGAGTCATTAAAGCCAATTTTTTAAAATATATAGTCAGGGATTATTATTTTGAGGGGGGATGGAAACCAAAACACCACATTATATATTTGACAGTGCAAATGAATGAGAAACTGTTTAGAGCAGGAGTCCACTGTGTCAGACAATAACAAAAGCTGAACAGTTCCTGAAACACAAGACAAATAGTAGAAACGTTCCATTTAAAAGAGTTTGTTGGCGGGGAAAAGAGCACGGGAAGGGGAAGAGAGATGTTATCATTGAAACTTGGCTGCACAGGAGTTCAAGCATTAAACTACGTTACAATATGCACTTGAGGATAAGAGTTCAGACAGTACAATGACATGAATAATCCTTCAATAATTTATGAGTAGAAAGAATATATTAGTAACTAAGCAATACAAGAATGCACTATCATTGACACATTGGCAAGCAGAAAGCCCCTGCTTTCAAAGGTGCAGTTTCTTGGCATTATTTGCATAGTTACTCCTTTTCCTTAGTGGGTAGGGAAATAGTCAGCAACTAACTTCAGGAAAAACCTATGACCTCCAGACATCATTTCTACCTGTGGAAAACGGCAGCAGCACAAAGACAAAAAGACATCAAAATGACAGAAACAAAAGTGCCACTTCCTGAACTTGGAAGATAGGAACTAAAAAGCACATTTCATAGCAAAAGGGCCTCAAAATGGTATTGTCTGCTACCTTCAGTTTTGTCAAGTAGAACAAAAATTGTACTTATCATTGTGAAAGACAACCTTAAGTTTCTTCATACAGCAATTCAGGCTTTGTTTTTGGCATGGGGGCCTCTTCATGGTTTGTCCTTTATGCCAACTTTCTGCCCTAGCTTGTTCGGATGCTACAAGAGATCTCCTTACCTTGTAAGGAGAGAGATGAAAGTCAATACAACTGCACTGAACCTTACATAAACCCAGGTCTCTTCAGTAAGATAAATTTATCTCCTCCCATCCCAGTTCTCATCCTTTAGCCACTGAGAAAAGGGAATCTGGATCACAAGGTCTGGACTCTCCATATGGATGTCGTGTCAGCTCAAGACAGTTCTGTTCACATTTTCCTGAGAAAGAGAACTGACTGTTCCACTTTATGTTCATGCCAGTGGATGCTGATGGAGAGCTTCCAAGTGATTTATTTTAGGAGCACAGCCCCACAAGGGAGTGCCAGCTAAACCAAAACAGGCAACAGCAACACAGGTAGGTGGGAATGCACAAGCTGCATAGTTAGAATTTCACATATGGTGACAGTGACACTTGGACCAATTTAGCAAGCTCAGGTTTTTCACTGATTTCCCTGGCACCCACTCCTATGCCCATACCAGTGTGCCCACTGCACTGATACAGGTGTTTAAATGGCAGCAGAGTCAACCACACCAGGAAAAAATTGGTCAAAGAGAACCTAACCAAAAAATACTACCTTAATTTCCTACTGAGGTGACTCCTCAGCCACATCGCTGGCATAAGATGGGCAAGAACAAGCATCAGAGTGGGAGTTATTCAGGCTGGCACTTCCAACAAGGAAATACTTGTTGAACTCTCTCTTAAGGTGCTGGCCTGCACGTGTCAGGCATGTTAGTGAAGGGCTTGACCAAAGAAACCCCTTATTGCATTGGCAGAAGTTCACCTGACCTCTCCAGTTCATCTCAATGCTCACTGACGTGTCTAAAGGATGCACAGCTTCCCTGCAGGAATTTGGGTTTCCCTTCAAGTGCTGTGTTAAGGGAAGGAGGCTAGCAGAGACAGTCTTTGCAGCACAGACATAGCAGCCTATCAGTTACGAAGCCATAGCAAATGGCTCTTTATCCAAGGACTAAGCTGAAACCAGATGGAAAAGCTTCCCAACAAAGTTCCACACTTGGGATTGGACCCATACTGACCACAGCCTTCAAAAGCACCAAGAACAAGAGTATCTGGATAGTGGGTCTATATTCACAGTTAAAAACCAGGGTCAGCTGTGTCAAAGGCTGAAGAGGATGCTTCAGGAGGCATCAATTTTTGCTTCAAAAGGATACTGCATGTGAAGTGTTGTTATAGTGTCCTAAAACATTATAGCAGTGGCACTTAGTGTCAGCACATACAAGTGGGTCCTTCAAACAAGTCCTCATCCTTGAGTAATGCCAGTATTTTCTGCTGGCCTGCAGCACTGAGACATTCAGCTCTGGGGACACAGAACACATCACAACACAGGAAGAAGAACTTGCCAAAACTGAAAGTGTAACAAAGAAAGGCAGATTCTTTATAAAGATTTCAAACACAGCGTCTATAGGAGACAAATGAAACCACAGAGCTGGGATAGTGCATTTCAAGATCACCAGAGCAGTTCACTGAACTGGATGTAGCCTGTCATCAGTGTCTCTGCATTAATTCATTTCTCTGTTAACATTTGGCACAAACCCTTTTGACACAGTAATTTGGCTTCCATTTAGGTCAGCTGCTTGCGATGTTTCCTGGCACTTCAGTGGATTCAGAAGAAGCTTCTTTCACACTGTGTACACTTATCAAGTCCTCAGTCAAGAATGAAGGCTAAACATTGCTGACCCTGGTTTCGGAGGAAGAGATCATAGCAGCAGATGCAGATGTCACTAGCGACCGTTCCCGTCTGACATATCGTGGCTTCCGAACTGCAAGGGTGGGCACAGAAAGATCATTAGCAGCTGTGTGAGCATGCCTCTGGCATTCATTCATCCCACCACATGCCACCCAACACTTCCTGAATGACCAAAGTCACTCTGGACCTTAAAAACCCAACAACACACACCAAAACCAAACCACAACCCCCAACCCTGCATAGAGCTGACGTAGCAAAAGGCCACAAATACACTTTTTAAACAAGCTTCTAATGAGCTAATAAAGAAGGTGCTCATTTCAAACTGGCATCTCTGTTATTTAGACTCACAGAATGGTTTGGGTTGGAAAGGACCTTAAGATCATCCAGTTCCAACCGCTGCTATGAGACACCTTCCACTAGAGCAGGTTGCTCCAAGCCCCTGTGTCCAACCTGGCCTTGAACACTGCCAGGGATGGGGCAGCCGCAGCTTCTCTGGGCACCCTGTGCCAGCGCCTCAGCACCCTCACAGGGAAGAAATTCTTCCTTAGATCCACCCTGAACTTCCCCTGTTTAAGTTTGAACCCATCACCCCTTGTCCTATCACTATAGTCCCTGACAAAGAGTTTCCCTCTGGCATCCTTGTAGGCCCCCTTCAGATATCGAAAGGCTTCTCTGAGGTCACCACACACCTTCTCTTCTGCAGTGTTTACAGTACATGTAGCTTTCCATTTGCAGCCCTAACAAAAACCTCCACAACTCCACTTCCTTTTTAATTGTACCATCTTGATCAAAAAGGCCTATGCACATATGAGAAGCAAGACCAGAAACTTGGCTGGGCCTAGAAGGCCATTATTTCTTAAGATCTTAGAAGACTGGGTCAGTCCCACTTTTATGTCATCACGAGTTCTGTCACTGTCTTGAAAGTTCATGGATCAAGCACAGAGACAGGTATTTTACTGTATGACCCTGGCTGAATAAATCCACTTTCCTAGCTGCTCTAAATGTATGGATATACCATTTTCTATCATTTTTTTGCCTGCTCTCCAATGCAAGATGAATGAAAGGGAAGCCAATAGGTAAAACATTTGTAGCAGCATGCTCCAGAGAACAGTTCCTCACCTGAAGAAGCTGGGGGAGGTATCATGGATGCCTGCACAACAGATGAATGATCATGTCAAACAAAGCACCTTTTGTCTTCACAGTCTTTCATTAAAAAATGCAGGAACATTTTAGGTTCCAATAATATTTACTGTGTACATCATTGGAGAAAGTAACTCAATAGAATCTGTATTTATCTTTCATTTTTTTCCCCAGTTTAGACAAAGAACCCCAAACATCTTTTATTTTTATTTCAGATTAAGTAGCTCCCTAACGAACAGTTAAAACAGGAAGTTATTATGTACTTGATGTTTTATGCTTGCTTGTTCCTATTGGAAGGGCAGAATTTACTTACTGTTTCACTAGGCTGGAGAACAGATGCTAAAAGAGAGAGAAAGAGAGACACTAACCATCATTAATCTAGAAGGCTAGAACTGGTAGTGTTCTAAACAAACAGGCATGCAACAGAACAGTTCCATTGTTAAAATAACAGTTTTGCCACAAAGACTACCAAACCAGAGCAGAACATTCAGAAAGCCCATTAGTAGAATAGACTCTTTTCAAGATGAGAGATAAAGGGTTGCAAAGATCTCCAAGAATGACTTATTTTGCTTGCAAAGAAGGTAGCCACAGCAATAGCTTTTTAATATGAAGCAGTTTCAATAGGAAAAATAGCACTTTGAGCCAACTGCCAGGCAGTATAAATAGAAAACAACTGAGCAGTGAAAGATGCAATCCTTCTATAGAAGAGATTGCTGACTTTATTTGCCATGTGACAATCATCCTCTAGACAGCATGAAAGCTAACATGGTAACAGCCAGAGAAATGTTTCTAGTGTTTCTCTTTCAAAGGAACACATCAGTGCTTTAGCCTGCTGGACCAGAGTGAACTATCAGTACAAAATGTGGATGTCAGACCAGGATCACCTCAGAGCCTGGAGGTCTGGTGTCCTGCCAGCTTAGAAGTGTCATAGCACAACAGATCCCAATGCACTTAAAAGCTGAAGGAGAATTTTGTACTAACTAATTTTATGTGAAGACACATGACAAAGCAACCCAGGGGTTTCAATAGGGCAGTTGTGATTCCTGTGGCACTGACTAGTTTAGACCTTAGATAGCTACTTTGACATGAAACATCCCATTTTTCACAGAGACTGGGAATGTGATGTTCCATAAGTTACTATCACAAGATACAACATCCTTAGCTGAACAATGGAACTATGCTGCTCCACCCACCCCCTTCTTTTTCTCTTTTTAAGCATATTTCTATTGTGACAGTCTAGCTTCAGCTTAGCTGTGAAAGAAAATAACAGGAGGTGTATTTGTTTAGCAGACCTAACCAGTAAACAGCTCGCTTTCAACAGAAGGAGCTCTAACACAGCAAATGCTGTGCCAGGGGTTGTCATGGGAATCATTCAAAGGGAACACAAAACTGCATAGAAGGAGTGAGACAGAGTCATAGATCAAACTCAGTTTCACACAATATGCTGGGCAGAATGGAGACATCACATCCCCCTCTTTGCTCACCACCTCCTAAAAACTGCAGACCAGCAAAACATGGATGCACAGAACAACTTCACAGAAACTGAAGCATCTGAACAGGCCAGATGTTTACATAAAGTCTTAGTGCCCTATAGCTAAGCACACCCCAGGTGTTC
>NW_009937237.1:8278-20662 GCF_000696875.1 Nestor notabilis
GTCCTTTGGCATGAAGTCAGCTCACTGCATTTTAGTTACATGGCTTCATTGCTTGTAACAGGAATGGCAGAAATCAAGAATAAATTTTGTTACAAAAAGAAAAGCTAAGGGGTGTTTGCTTTAAAAATAAAATAATGAGGCAGTTGACTCTTCCAAGCCCCAGTAGCTCCTGCATCCAGAGGGCAAACAGAGGTGAATGAGTAGTGCAATAATGAGGAACCTCACATTCCATCCCCTTTCTCCTGCTGACACATCCATGGTAAGTACACTGCCCTTTAGCATTATAATTCCCCTCCCTCCAAACCAAGAAAAAACAACTGCTTTTTGTAAAGCTTTATTAATATCTGGCATTTTGTGTTCTGAAATAAACAAGTAGTATTAAGTTCTATAAAAACGCCCTCTGTGCAAAAAGCACTGACTGATTCCTTTCCTTCCCTCCCTTTTTGAAATCAGGTATCTGACATTCAGTGACAACTAATGTCAAGTACTGTACTCTGGCAAACCTTTGAGAGCTACAAAAAGCAATAGCTGGGTTAGTGAGAGATACTGTGTAATATGCACCCAAGCACAGTGAGAACAGACATCCTAAGCGCTGCTGTGAAAACATGATACCATAAACACAAACCAGGGGAAAAACGTCACTAGTTTGCATCGCTTTGGATGATCAAGAGACAGCAGTAGCTACAGTTGAACACTGACAGGAAGAAATTGAAAAGGTTTTTAACTGAGAAACTGAGCAAAGGCCAAAATTGTAGAGATTAAATAGACAATTAGAGGTATTTTACCTTTGTTTCTTCTGTAGAAAACATTAGGAAGTTTATTGGCACGCTTGAGGTAGAAGAAAGAAGCAACAGACAGAATCAGGAATACACTGATGAAAAATGTCCCTAAGATGAGAGAGGCTGCTACTTCTGGGCCCCCTGTACAGAGACAACATATTTAAAGAGAGAGAGAAACAGAAAATAGACTATTATTCACTAGAAATCTCTTCTAATAGAAAGGTTAAACAAAAGGTAAAAACCATTCACCCTTGAGAGGAAAAGAAGTCAGTGGTGTGTGGTTCTTGAATATACAGACCTCACTGAAACACTTGCAAAGACCTTTCAATACTCATTTCATTCTATGAACAACTTCCCAGTGCCACCTGCCAAATGTCAGGAAAGCCTCAGTCCCTACTTCCCTGAAGATAGCCACAAATTCTTAATCCATCCTTCTGTTTCTTTGATATAACTTTTGCAACCAGAGCTGGGAGGCACTCAACATTAATATTGTTCTTTTACTCCTCAAATGAAGTCTCCTCAAGACAGAACCTGTCAACAGACAATATACCAGTGGTACAGTACACCCAGAATTATGTTTTCCACAAGTGGCTAACACAGAAACCATCCCCCTGAGGCAGACACTGGCAAAAGGTGCCCTCCCTCACCTCTATTCTGCTTTCCCTGCCTCAAAAAATGCCCTGTGTATATTCTGCTGTTTTATTTATTTAAGATGATGGTCCCAAAGAGCAAGTATTTTAAGAAAGAAAAGCTGGTTATGAACTTGTCACAGACAAACTGGGACAACAGATCTGACAAGCTCTGCTTGAGAAGTCCTCATTCTGAAGTGCACTAGATACTTCAAGCCAAGTATAGACTCATACCAGGACAAACGTTAGAAAGGGATCAGCAGCACCCAAGCCTGACATGGTGGTTTAGCTTTCCTTTTTAAGAGCACTGATCTAAATCACTTCATTTGGCATCTTATCTCCTGCCGAAGTGTGTAATGCTGCTATCTAAATAGTCTCAGTTTGTATTATTCTTACCAGTGTTGAAGAAGCATTTTTAGGAGATGAATTAACAGAAGTCACTGGTCAGCAGTGATAAAATCAACCTATAGGAAGGCTAACCAAGATGTAACAGTTGGGCAACATATTGCCTCACCCCAAAAACCAAAGCTCTTGCAGCATAAGGTTCAAAACTCAAGTTATGGGGTTTCATAAATCACTTCAGGATCACTAGGACAAGATGAAAGAACCATTCAGTAAAATGCAGTTACCTCAAAATTCAGCTCTAAGACTTACAAAAGATTCTGTTGAGAACAAGCCAGAAAGAGTAAAAATGGCTTTTACATTTAGAATAAAGCCTATGCTACAGAAAAAACCATTCTGCAACTTGTTTCAAATGCAGTGTCATGAAGGGGCTGGTAGGCAGTGAATAATCACAAAGCCTGCACTCAGTAGCTGTTTCCATTTACTCACCTATGTTCTGGATGAAAGGAGTCACCGTGCTTATATTCATTTGGAAATTCATTCCTCTGATCCCAACTGGAACCAAAAAGAAGTTTTTTCAGTAAAATCTGACAAACACTACAGGTTTGTTGAAAATCTCAATAAAAGACTATAATACTTCTGAGTAATTATATGATATTGTATAAAAATCTTGATTTCTCCCATGAATAAAAAAATAAATCATTCTTTATAGTATTGTTCAGAATGTCAAAAGAAAGAAGCAAACAAACATCATAATTTATCCAAAAAGAAAAGAATTATTAGTGCATTTCCCACTTAGAAACTTAGATTAAGTTTCTTATCTTCTCCATCAGAAATGTTTACAAGGAAGTGAATGGTTCTCACCTCGAACAAAGAACACACACTAAACGAATACAGCTCAAGCACAGTCTGAGCTGTTTTGTCCTCTGGAGAAGTCCCTAACAGCAAATGCCTCTTTCTTACAGCAGAGATTAAAGCAGCCACAACATTCAGTGTTCACTTTAAGTTTGGCACAGGTCATAGCCTGTAAGTTTAATCATTCTGATGTTTTTACTTTTTAATGTTGCATTTGGCTTCACAGATTAGGTACTTTAATACATATCAAGAGCTGGATTTGTTTCCCCCCCTTCTAAACTCTTGGAATGTTTCCACTCTGCACAGTTCCTGCAAATTAAATTTCAAAGTTTCCATAGGTTTTGTGGCATGTTCAAAAGCTCAAAGTTAAATCAGGACTTTGGGAAAGGTTGAAGTTTTACAAGGGAGAGGGGAAAAAATTAATCTGAACCATTTGATGCCTTCTTGAACAGTCTTTGCAGGACCACACATGCAAGGAGAGATCTCAGTACCAAAAAACCCTCCATCAAAAGCAAGGGATGGTAAATGACTCACTATTCCTGCATTCAGTCAGATTGTAAACAGATGAAACAGGAAGGGTTTCATTTTTGCATTTAATGCAGCTGCTACTACCATCCTCATTCCATCGTCTGTAACAACCTGTATAAAAATAAGATGTTCAGAGGTTTGAAACAGCAAAAGCCATCCTGGAGATCTTTCCTAGTCTTCAGAAAGAGGTAGAGGCAACAAACTCCCTCTGTTTGGTCTACTAGGTACTTACAAATATCTCCTGCTTCCTATCATATTACACAAGTTAAAAGGTTTCATTTCAAAGTGTTTATTCAGGAAAAGATAGAATCTTTGGAGGGCCTAAAAGGAGAAAGAGTTACAGGCAAACGACTCCCGGAGGGCAATTTCAACATAGCTCCATTCATTGCTTCACGTTTTAGTCTGAAGAAGTGTCTCACAACTTGTAACGACCCTCAACACTAAAAAAGGAAGCAGAATTTTACCATTTATTTTCAGAAGTCATACACTGTCAAAACAAAATTTCATGTCATTTTAATACACAGTATTGAAAATAAAAGTAGGCATGGCCAAAGATGCTAATAACCAGAAAGAGTGTTCTTGGAGGAAGGAAGATGCTGGCATGCCTATAGTCAATCACTTGAAGCTAAAAACACTCATACTGCCACAATACAGTCTTTTCCCCATGCCTTAGTCCTCTTAAGTATTGTACTATTTGTTTCACTTTAAGGAGAACCCAAACCTGTTTTAACTGTTCTGTGACAGATGGCAAGTGGTTTCTGTCAGTCACCCTCCCATGCATGATTAAACTTTCATCTTGGCCTATGTCTTCAATGTTCAGATCTCTCAACTGATGTTTAAATACACATATTGCTCTGTCTTTGTTAAGACAAGGTAAAAAATTAGGGCACATCTTCAATAACAACTTCATTTGATACAATAAAGCTGGGGTGATTTCACTTAAGGCTTAGACTTGAGACATGAAGATTAGGAGGATATTCCTACTAGATCATATTGCAGTCTCCATTTAAAGGAAGAAAAAAGTTACTGTGCTGGCTAAAATCCAGTTCTACAGAGCCTTGAGCCAAACTGGTATCAATTATTCCATAAAGCAAACCATTAGTAAGGTGCTGGTTTGAAAACAGCTCTGCTGCTGCGTTTTCCTTAGAGAGAAGCAGCACGTTTGATGCTTACAGTAATAAATTACATCTGACATTTAATCTAAACACAAACAGATCCAATGTAAGGGAAAGACTTTCTATAGTAATGGGAAGGAAGGATCAAAGCACTTAGTTGACACCAAAGGTATTGGTAGATTATCAGTTTACAATAGGATTTAAGAGAACAGAATCCCATAACCTGGAGGCAGCTGTTTATACAATATCTAAGATCATTTGGAAGCAGAAATGAATGCATTAAATGAAGCAACAGGTAGAGAAGCTAACAAAGCAGTGGACATAAGCTTAAAATGCTTTAACCACCATCACAAGGAAATGACTGAACCCAGAAGTGGACCTCAATTTTTAAGCCACTAATTCTTCACTCACTTTTACTCTGTCATTTGAAAGAAAATGGCATTAAAGAAGAGACCACTCTTTTGCTACTGCTGGAGGGTGGCAAAAGAACTTATTCACTCCATTTAGAAGAACAACAACTCTACGTGTATGGCACAAGGAAAAGTGAGGCATTCTGTGCTAACAAAGCAATATTGAAATAATTCTTAATGCTCCCTTAGATAGGCATTACAGCATTTTTGCTTTTATGCTCATTATAGGGGCTTTTAGGGCTTTCAAGCATTTACAATAGCTCTTACACAATCCAACTGCACACTAAATAAAAAAGATAAAAAATAACCTTATTAATAGTTGTCTATTCTCCTTACCATGCAAGGACAACTTTTCTTAGTCATAGGAAGTATTACCTTGTGTATTCAGAGGAAAAAAGACTTCAATAGGTACATGCACTAATGATTTTATTTTCACTCCCCAATTAATGAGGTGCTGTATTTTGGTGTTAACTGTCAAAATCAATGTGGAATTTTATTAAACTATGCCATACTATACCTGGACTGCACTGGTTGGTTACTGGACAGGAACTGTTGGAATCCAACATATCCACACAGCATTCTGTTTCTGAAACCTAAGGAAGGAAATTACCTTTCACATAGTTCTTCAGTTTACTAAAATGCTTCAACAACAACAATCTACAAAGAAATAACTGCAGTTAAAACTTGTTGTAACTCTTTCTTTCTGCATTAAGCAACCATACAAGGAGAGGACAAGCTAGATACACCATCAACCTTATTTTGACCTGGCTGCTGCTACCCAGACTAACACTTTGAGAACAAATGCACACTGTACCATTGACAGTGGACAAAGCCTCCAATAACTGCTTTAGAAATACACTTACTAAATCTTCAGTGAAGCACAGTTCAGCATCACACAAATACCCTAAGAGATTTGTTCAGAAATACTATTGCAAAATGACTGGAAAACCCCAGTTTTCACTGAATTCCCACGTTGCAAGTGATGATAACCTCTACATTCAGCAAAGCAATCCAGCAGAACTACAAAAGCTTCTCCCTTCCACATTTAATAGAAAAGAATAACTTCAGCTATCCTGAAGGCACGTAGTTTATTTTTATAAAACCCAGTTTCAAAGTTATTTACAAATTACAACAAGCTGTGACATAAGTGTAGAGGTAAACAGTTGTAAGAAACTCTCTGGTTCTTGTGATAGATATTAGGACCATCCTGTATAGACTTGGGCATAGCCACGCTGAATCTGTACCAGCAAAATAAAACACAAAGCCCCCAAGCCTTTTAAAGTTGTGCAGGTACATTCCCCTAAAGAATATAGCAGGTAAATCAGTCTTTAAAAGGGTGAAGTATTCTTGGCTGAAAGTAACAAGACCTTATCTATATTTACTCACAGAAGTAACTTAAATATACCTAACAGGTAACAGCCGGTGCTATTCTGCTTATCAGCAAAAGCCATCAAATCCAGGAGTGACAAAGATCAAAGCTAGCAGGAGAAATGTCTGGGACTGTCAAAACTGAAATTAGAAGGCTGACTTCACACTGTTAGTGCATCATGGGGAGGTAGACTACAGTAAAGAGCCAAAAGATCTATAGATAACATGCTTAAACCCAGTTTCTTAAGGAGTTTTGTTGTTCAAACTCTCCTGCAAGCAGAACTTTATACTCCGTGACTTGAAGCAGTGTTTGTTTCAGAGCTTTTCAGCCATTAAAAAAGTTAACTTTAGGGTAATCCAGGTTTGGGATTTTTTGTAATTAAGCTGCCAAGCAGCTTGAAAAGTGGTTGGTTTTTTTTGTATCATGCTTTCTTCCACCCAGTGTGAGGTGTTACCAGTTGCATCCCTGCTTGCCTACAAGCACATGATGAGGAAAAACTCAATGCTGTAACAGGCAATCAGCCATCACAGGGAATTGACCTGCTGTAAAAGTTGCAGTTAATGACTGCTAGCAGTATAGATCATTTCTGTTAAATTAGAAAGCCTCTATAAACTGCAATGTCAGAGGAAAACAATCTGATCCTTCTAGTTTTATAGCACAACAAAAAAACCATGAAATACCTACCAAACTTTCAGTAGATTTGCTGGCAACTTCTGCTACAAGTCTAGTTAAGAGAAGGACATATGGCACCTCCATGCCCAGGAAAGACACAGATCTAAATAAGAACAGGGAAAGAAATTAGAATGTGTTATTAATGACAGAGATGTTATGTTTGCCCTTTGTTAATGAACTTTTGCTAACACATTTATTTGAATGCAGAGGCCTTTAAGTTAAACCTGCTGGCGGGGGAATGACTTACCTTAGGTTCGAGATACAAATTTGAGGCATTCAGAATTTTCCCTCCAGCTGCAGAGGGGCAGGTTTCTGGCTATGGCAGACTGTGGTTGCTAAGGAACAAGGAGCCTTATCAGTCTGCTCCAAACTGGGCCATGCAGAGACTACTCCACACCCAGGCTCTAAAAATCAATGTGATTGCAACAGAACAGTTACCGCCTGGCACCGCTGCTGATAAGCCTCCCCACAGCTACAGGCTCCTCTCTGCAGCAGTCAGCTGTGATGGATTTGTAGCAGGACAGAGAGCACACACCACTCTGAAAAGGCAGTTCTGCAATCATTTTTGCCCATGACAGCACAGTCATGAAGCATTAATGAAGTCTCTTAATAAGCAGGATTTCTCAAGTGCCTCAGAACAGCCCTTCTCAATGTGGGACAGAGTATCAGACAGCCTTGCTCTTTTCTACCCTCCACTTTTGCCATGTAACTCCTAAAGGAAGTCCACATGTCTTTTAATTGAATTGTTTGGATAAACTAAAAATCATTATTGTTCAGACACTCCCTATGTCAGTGTTAAAATATTTGCCTATTCTCTAGTCAATGTAATGCTGAAAGCCACATCCAGTTCTCAGAGCTACTGTACCTGCAACCTGGTAGCTTTAGGAAAACAAAGTCTTTCAATATGATAAGTAAAACATAAGGATAGACAAGGCCCTCTAAGCAGAGCTTAGTAAGAGGCAAGTGTCTGAAAGAAGGGAGGGGGAAACTCCTTTGATGACTCATTTCACAAACTGAGATTTGTTACTATTTTTGTTAATTAAGAATCCAGTTTGAGTTTTAAATGATGGCAAAATACGTATCATGACCTTTGGCAAGTTGTTTTTCTAAGGAAGAAAATCACTGAGCATTTCCTGTGATTAATTTCCTTTCAGTTTTTTAAATCACTTACAGCCTGTTGCCCCCACTGCAAAATAGGATTAGTTCAGCTTGATGGGAAAACTTGATATCATCTTCCACCACCAGCTGAAAGATCAAGGACTGAAGATCCTGGAAACCAAACTCCAGCCTTAGTGCTACAGCTAATTTTGGCAGTTAGGATTGGGGCCAGAGGAGGAAAGGTTTGCACTGTCATGATACCTTCCAATCTATACATAACAATGGATGTCAAGGCTGTCAGCAACCATGATTTCACCAGTTCACATTTACATACATGGAAACCAAATGACACCTATAGTAAAATGAAAAGCAGACAGACAGTGTAAGTGCACTGTGTGTGCAATGCTACCTGACAAAGGCTGAGACAGCACCTGATCAGCCATGCTGTTGGAAAGGTAGATTATAGGAACAAAGGAATGTAAGTAGCACACATAGATTCTCCAGAGTGAGATACTAAGAACTAGTTAGCTTCAGGAATGGCACTACCACCACATCCTGGGCGAAAATTAAGATGGATAATGGCAGTTTATACAACTGCTGGTAAGTGATGGCACCGAGAATGTTTAGCTTTGGCAATCTTATACACATGGAAAGATACATTTGTAATCTACAGCTAAGCTTATAAATTGCTGACTAAAAATCTTTGATGTTATTTTTCGACAATACCTGAGGTGCCAAGATACCTCAGTGCAAACACCTCCTTTAACAGAAGGGTGAAGTCATCTCAGAAGATAAAAGGAGGTGACCTTTCTACAATGCAGCTCCAACACCCAAAAGCCAAGAACACCCAGCTGAGAGCTTGGATGCTAACAGTTTCTTCTTGAGCACATTTGAGCACAACAGAAACTACTTAGGACTCAGTAAATGATTGCTGAAGCAGGCATTGCACTTATCTAGTTTGCCAGAGAGCTTTCCACTTGTGTCTAAGAGTACTTACATAAATGCTATGAATAATTCTGGTTTAGATTACATTGGGTATAAATTAATTTGCACATTTAACCTCTTAAAAGCAGGGTTTTCTTTTCACGCCTTTCTATGGCAGTACAAGTTGAGTAGCACAACTTTAGGGTTCTTCAAGGCAGGCCAATGAAGTCTAATGTTAAATAATGGATTTATTTTAAACAAATACACAGAGTTTACCTTATTACCTATCAGCTTTCTACAATCTATCTTCAGAAATGAGATACTGCTGCTTGGCTGAGAAAGACTTCCTCTGGGGAAAACAGAGTTGGTAAAGGCATTTGCTGATACATTCTTCATTGTTTTGGATGCTAGGCAGAGAGTTTTGTCAATACTTGATTATTATAATAGCTGTAAATACTCAGAAAAGGCAGATGAAAAAGGAATTTGTTCAAACAAGTATATTCTTGTTACCTAGGAAAATCCTTATCTGCAGGAACAACTCATACTAAACAAGAAAACATTTGTAAAACCAGCCACTTCTAAGTGCCCCAACCTCCTCTTTGTGAATGCAAATAGCTGTACAGCAACAGCTCAATAACGGTTTTATTTCCATTCCTGAAATAAATAAAGATACTAATCAACAACACTGCTGCATTTATGGATATTTGTTCACAGCCACTAGTGATTCTAACAAACTAGAACATGTGCCCTGCAGCTATTCCAAGTAGAAATAGGACACAAGATCTATCTGCCCTCAATTCATCAGCCAATATCTTCTATTTCTGTGAAAGAGAATATCTAAGCTTATATATATAAATAGCCTCTCTCTATATATATCTAAGCTTATATATATACACATGCATATATATATATATATATATATATGTTGTTGTTTGGTTGCTATTCTGTTTGAACCAATTTTAACCACAGGAAAATGAAAGCAGAGATGAACAAGCTGCTTTAAAGCTTCCAAACATAGGAGATGTGTGTTATGTTTTTACTCAGTTTACATTTTACTCCAGGTCCCAGAACCACTTCTTCACATCCTGCTGGATTTTCTATCTACCAGTAAAAATTGGAATATGTAATAATAACATAAAATATAATCATATATAAATAACATCTGTCTGTATGAGGCAGAAATTCATGCCACGAAGGTCACACTAGATATCTACTCTTTTTTTAGGGTAATGCCGATCAAAGATATCAGACAGACTTAGGTGTCTATATTCTTTATAAGTAATCATATGAAAAACATATATAGTGTTCCTAAAGTCTGGCTGTGCCACACCTCAGCAAGGTTGGAAAGAGCTTAAATCAAGTGCAGAACTTCCCAGACAGCAACCTCAAGTAGGGATATGTACTGTTAATGAGTCTCCCTAAACCCACGGAATTAACACAACCCATTTCACTGCTTTCCAGCCACCAAAGTCAATCATAACTGTTCTATTGCCAACCTGAATGATATTTTAGGCTATAATTTTAACTTCAAAAAGGCAAAAGCCCTAAAGCCTCCAAGACATTCAGCATACACAAATACTAAGCATGTTTCTGAACGAGGAAGCTGAAGCTTTAGTTTTTAACTTAACCACGTGAATGTGATCAGGATCAGACACCCACAGCAAAACAATTTATGAGCCCCTAGAATACGTTTCGTGTTTGGCAGTGTTTTCTCTTTGGATTCTGGAAAAAAAAGATAATAGCATGCACAAACGGGAGCCCAGATTAGAAAGTATTTATGCTTGAGATGCCAACACAGTTTTGGGAACACTGACTTTTTAATTAAAACGAGTATTTCACACCAGAGTTCCACATTTGAAACAAATTTCAAATCACTGTCAACTTGGATCTCAAGTGCCACCACACACATAAGCTAAATGCATCAAGATTCACTAAGGGAATTCTTCCTCCCATTGCTTTTGAAAAAGAACTCAATTCATGAACACTAAGTGCTAGAAGGCATTTTCCTCCTACTCCTGGAAGCAAGTGATCTTTAATTCATCTTTCTACCTACATTTTCCACACTAGTGCTGTGTATCTGTTATTTCTGTTGTATTATCAGTGTCTTTCTTGCTTAAAGTGCTGCTGGAGGATTGTTTGAGCAAGGTAATTTTTTCAGGTATATAGGAAAAGAAACATTGCCTACATTTCAGGTGGTTTTATAATTCACTCAGCAGATCAGAGACTGAAACTATATCACACTCATGCCACTGCCAAAGGCTCCTTAATTCTGATGTGACCTTGAATTAGTCACGATGAAACAGCACTACCAGGAAAGTCAAAATGCAGCCTCACAAGCAACAGACTCGTACAGGCCTGAACTCTCACTCACCAGCTCTTTCAGAGGCACGCACCAGAACACTGCATCTTCCCCAGATAACACCCAACACTTGCGGTATGTGGTTTACTGCTAATTTCTCATTGACGCTGCAACTGTTGCACAATAAACCTGCAAGGAAGAAGAACAGATAAGGTTGTGCTTAGAACAATCTTTTATAAATTAGAGCTGAAGGAGGACTTGTTTTTCCAGCTTTCTTAACATGCACCCATGAAAAGAACGACGATCCCTCCCCTTACATCAAAACAACCGTGTGATAGGCCAGCAACCAGCAATTAAAACCACACACACCTTCCACTGCAGACAATGAAGATATCTGCTTTAAGCTGGGGCTTTGCTTCAAAAGCAGTTATATGCTTAGAGCAAACACCAATTAACACCAACGTTTACTGTTGTTCTGTCAACAGTAAATTTGGCAGCAACACATTCTGCTGTTACAACAGTAGTGGCAGCCTTTAAAAACTGAGAGCAGACTTGAATACTAGTGTAATTTGGTTGCCAATAGTATAGCTATACACTACAGGGAAAGATGCTTTGGAAGCTGAAGAGATGCACGGCCTGAATAGTGCAACAAAAATCGGTTTTATAGAAACCCATATTTGCTTGTTTATCCAGAAAAGTAAAAAGCCAAACACCCACAACCCTAAAACCTCTTAGATCGACAAAAACTAGTAAACTGAGTTAGTCGATTAGGAAAAAAGTATCTAACGTTTTATTGGACCAAAGTTTCGTTATAAAAGTTTTATTATTATGAAGTTTTCGTATCTCCTATGGAGCCAGGCTGAGAGAGCTGGGCTGGGGCAGCCTGGAGAAGAGAAGGCTCCTGAAGGGGAGACCTTAGAGCAGCTCCAGTGCCTAAAGGGGCTCCAGGAAACCTGGAGAGGGGCTTTGGACAAGGGATGGAGGGACAGGACAAGGGGAATGGCTTGAACCTGCCAGAGGGGAGATTGAGATGAGCTCTGAGGCAGAAGCTCTTCCCTGTGAGGGTGCTGAGGCGCTGGCACAGGGTGCCCAGAGAAGCTGTGGCTGCTCCATCCCTGGCAGTGTTCAAGGCCAGGTTGGACACAGGGGCTTGGAGCAACCTGCTCTAGTGGAAGGTGTCCCTGCCCGTGGCAGGGGTTGGGGCTGGAGGAGCTTTAAGGCCCCTTCCAACCCAAACCACCCTGGGATTCGATGATAAGGAGAGAGCTCGCAGCCCCAACGAGAATCCCATCAGGAACAAGCGGCCCTGGCAGAGCTGGACACGACGGGGACCGAGAAGCGACCCTTCCCCAGCCTCACCCCTC
>NW_009937238.1:0-7917 GCF_000696875.1 Nestor notabilis
GCAGAGCCACGGTGTAAGGTGGTGTAATGTCAGCGCATCAGCCGCCAAACAGCAGCGGGGGTGCACGGAGCGCTTCTCATCACCACAGCTCGAAGCGCCTCTCAAATGGGTCGGCAGCATCACAGAATGGTTTGGGTTGGAAAGAACCTTAAGATCATCCAGTTCCAACCTCCCCGCCACAGGCAGGGGACAGGTTGCTCCAAGTCCCTGTGTCCAACCTGGCCTTGAACACTGCCAGGGATAGGGCAGCCGCAGCTTCTCGGGGCACCCTGTGCCAGCATCTCAGCGTCCTCACAGGGAAGAGCTTCTTCCTTGTATCTAACCTAAATCTCCCCTGTTTAAATTTGAACCCATCACCCCTTGTCCTATCACTACAGTCCCTGATGAAGAGTCTCTCTCTGGCATCCTTGTAGCCCCCTCAGATACTGGAAGGCTGCTCTGAGGTGTCCATGCAGCTTCTCTTCTCCAGGCTGAACAGTCCCTGTTTTTTAAGCTTGTCTTCATACAGGAGGTGCTCCAGCCCCTGATCATCCTTGTGGCCTCCTCTGGACTTGCTCCAACAGCTCCGTGTCCTTCTTATGTTGGGGACATGAGAACTCTGCACAGTGCTCCAAGTGGGGCCCCACTGCAGCGCGAAACCAAGGCCAGGAGTGATGCTGGATGGCCAGGAGGGCTCAGGAGGACCCAGTCCAGCACCTTCCCATCACTGACAGTGAGGTCAGGCACAGGGGGGCATTGGTGTGCCCTTTACAGCAGGATGTGAAGCCTGTGCTGACAAAGGGACCGCAGCGGCGCATCGGGGTGGGCACCCAGGCAGGCACAGAGCCTGGTGAGGAGCAGGAGCCATGTCTCCAGGGCTGCTCCACCTCAGCCTCTGTGCTCACATCAGCACTGCCCCAAGAACCCCTTTCCAAGAGCCCTAGTTGCTTCCCACTGAGCTGAAGACCGCTCTGCACTGCTGCACCCTTTGCAGCTCCGTCCTGATCTAACTGGGGACAGTGCTGTCTCATTGCCCTGAGGGACGCTTGTTACTGACATGGATTTCAGCAAACCCCTGGAAAACACCAGCCACCTGCCCTTGCTCCCTCGTGCTGCTTTCCTATGTGTAAACACACATTTGACACGGCATCCTCATGCCTACCCATCAAAAAGTGCCTCCCAACCACCATCTCTCACACCCGTGTCCCCTGGGCCCGATTCTGCCAGCCCTTCCTCATCATCTTCCCAGCCCGGGGCCGCCCTCCTCCAGCATCTCCCTCGATGGGTGCCAAGCAGACTGCTCTCATCCAGTGAAGCCCGTGCCCTTGGGTGTTCACACGGGCAAGCTCCAGCCCGTGGGCTCCTGCACGGGGACAGTCACCAGGTAGCTGGATGGCACGTAGCCCCTCTGGCCATTCACCTCCACCAGGCTCCACTCCTTGTTCCCCTTCTTGTCGTGCGGCTCCAGCACCACCACGGGCTGCCCTGCCTGGAGAGTCACCTCCTGCGGGCTCCTGGCTGCGAAGGAGAAGCCAGCGACCACCTGCGAAAGGCAGTGGAAGGAGGGAGGAAGCCCTTGCTGGACATGAAAGGGGGAAAGGACAGATGTGGCAGAGCAGGAGGCCACTCCTGAGAGGGCAGCGGTAGCAGTGCCATGGATGGAGGGACACTGGGGACCACACCAAGCACAGCTCTGTCCATGCCCAGGTCCCAGCAAGGCAGACACCAGCCTCGCAGGGCACACAGTGTCAGGCTGTGACCCTCCCCTACTTGGAACATGACTGCACATGTATAACCATGGATGTGCTGGAGAAGCAGGTTCACCTTCCCACTCACCCCCTGCACACACAGGGACTAGCACAGAGCTGGTGGGGTTGCTAGGAATGGTCTCCACTCTTACCTGGTAGGTTGGAGTGAAGGTGGGCACCTGGGGCCTGGGAGCTGCAGGTGATGCATACGAATGTCTCCTTCTCTCTGTGCTGCTCTCCAGGGTCAGCATCTGCATCCCAGGCTGCTGGCTTTGTGCTGGGCAATAGGGCTGGAGTTTTCCAGCAGGCACAAACCCTCGGGGACCTGAAGGACACGAACACACACAGGTCATGGGGCCCCGCTGCTGGAACATGTAGGACTGGTTAGTGGAGAGAGGAATGACAACTTGGCTGTTGCCTGTCACAGAACAGAAGCCCTGCTCAAACTGGTCCATCGCTAGGGGATATCCAGCAGCAAACCCCCCCAGAAAGGGATTTCAAGATGTTTCTGTGTGCATGGGATTCTCAATTCTCCTTTCCCAGCCACAACGCTTCACGAGTGCTCCCCTGGGGAATGAATGGGGAAACCTGAACTTCACTGCTAATGGCTATGGACATAGCTGGCAAACCAGAGGTGGTTTTGGGCTGAGCAAGCCCTGGAGGGGAAGACCCAGGAGGAAATGGCCCACTGTTTCACCCAAGATGAAGAAGTGGTTTGGGTTTGGTTTCTGACCCTGGTGCTGAAGCAGGGAGAGGCTCCCCATAGCACTCACAGTACCTCCAGCATCCACCAGCCATCTGTTCGTGTTCCCCTTAGTATCCACACTTTGCAGCAGAGCTACAATCTGTCCTCTTTGCAAGGTCAGGTCCAAGTCTCTGCTGCCACTGATGTTGCTCGTCACTTGGTAAAGTTTGTCTGGGCCGTGCTTGCTCACAAGGGAAAGGACCTTCCGCTCCTCAGCAGGGTTCAGAGGCTGGTGGGGAGCAAGAGATACAGGAGCACTTGATGAGACAGAGGCATGGGTACACATGCTCTGCTTTCTGCAGGATCACAGATTGGGAGGTTAAAAGAGAAACTCCTTTGCCTGAAGCTCTGCTTCATGGTTTGGAGAGGAGTGTCCAAACCTAGAAGAGCTGAGACTGTTTCATCCCTGGTTATTCCCAGCCCGCTGCTGTCAGGGGCTTAGGAGAAATACTGTGGTTGTGGAGACCCTCCCATGCCACTTTCTGAGCCAGGTGTTCCGCACTGGGAAGCCACAGTCCCTCTTCTTTATCCATGTGGCCTGAGCCATCCCCTTCCCAGCTCCTACCTGTGCCACAGGGCTCGGCGTGACCGTCTCAAACGTCTGTTGGAAAACATGGAGCTGAGCACCAGACTGCTGCAGGGTGTCCTCCACCATCTTCCAGAAACTGGGCAGAGGCATGCGGCCATGGGGCATCTGTGGAGACAGACTGAGATCAGAGAGGGCACCGGTAGGGGAAGAGCTGCTGGAAGCGTCAAAAGAGATGAAGCAAGAAGAAAAGGGGTGAGAAAGCAAGAGAACAGACCTGGCCACTAGATGCGCCTTGCATCTAGGATCAAAGCTGCTCCTCTATAGCTTTGAGCCACCTTCCCTGGGCAGGGCCATCACACATGGGGCTCTTGGGGTGGACCCAGCTCACCAGAGCAGTCCTTGGGTCCTGCTGTCCTGCCCTGAGGCCACAGCCTGTCTCACCTGACTATAAACGGAGATGGGTAGATGTAGCTCCAGGGTAGATGTCAGCAGCATGAGCATCCCAGACTGAGCAAGGGGAATCCACCTTCACAACCAGGTATGTATGAAAGCTGCCTCCATGCGGCTGCATCTTATTTTTGTCTTGGTCATGGGGCAGGCCAGGGCCATGCTCTATCCCAGGGCTGTGGACTGGCCTGACCCACCACAATTGTGAATATCAGGCTTAGAGACTACTGTGCAGTGGGGAGTCCTGGGAGACATCTCCCAGGGGATGAGGCTGTAGGGATGCTCATTCCTCAGGCCAGGAGCTATGTTCCTTCTCCTTGCCTTCCCGGCACAGAGCTCTCAGGAGCTCAGAGTTACCACTGATCTCTCAGGCAGCATATCAATAAATTAACAACAGTGTCCTCAAAGAGAAAGCAGGACAGTTCCTGGCAGTGAAGAAGAGAAAATTTGGCTTTCCCCAGACAAAGGGGAGGACAGATCGCTTACAAATGCTAGGCAGGAACCTCTGTGTCTGCACGGGCAGGCTTGAGCTATAGCAAATCAGTGCCCTCATGTCCAAGTGATATCCCAAGCCTGAAGCAGCAGGTCTGGCTCAGCACATGTGCCGGTTTGAGCACACACACTGAGGGGTCACTCTCACCTGCTCCAGCTCCTTTTCTGCCTGGTGCAGGACCTCGGCAGCCAGGTCCCATTGCAGGGTGCTGAAGGAGCGCAGGATCTGCCCCAGGAGCTGCAGGGCCGCCTGGTTGAACCGCGGAAGCTCGGCCACGAGCAGCGCATTGATGGCGAGGTAGGTGTTCATGGCAGCCTCCTCGTCGTATGTCACGCTGCCCATCTCGCTCCTCCGCTCCTGGATCTCCTCGTAGTCCAGCAGCTTGTCCAGGCGCTTCTTCACCAGCTGCTGCGGCCCCACCAGCATGTCTGAGAGGCTGCACAGGGGCTGGCACACCAGCTTGTCCAGACGCTGCTTCTGTGGGGCGAGAGAACCCACATCTCCACGTCAGCCCCCAGACAGGACCAGCTGCCTGCATGGGGCTCTGTCTCATAGAGGAGAAAAGACCTGGGGACCTGTTGAAGGGTTTGTGTGGAGTGGGGAGCATCTGGGGTATCCTCCCTCAAGACACACAGGATGCCAGCCAAAGCAAGCCCTGATAGAGAGCAGTTACACGAGCCATGATTCCAGATGCGTACTCTATGCAAATGATCAGGTAGGACCCTCATGCACCAAGTCCCAAGGTCCAAGGGGTGCTGCCATGACTGTCCCATGCAGATTGTAACGTCCTGGTTTGACAGAGGCCCTTATCCCAGGGTCCATGTGGTTATCCCGCACAGCTACCCTCCCTCCTTGTGCTGGCACTCCCTGGGGATGCTGGCACCCAGATGTATGGCTCAGGCTGCCCTGCCACACTCCTCATTGCTTGGAAAACCTCCCCAGTGGCATTCAGGGGGCAGACACTACCCTAGAGGGAGTCCTGGACAAGCAGGTAGGGGGGGTAGGAGGAGACAGATGGGGGTGTCTTGGGCTCCCAAAGGTAAGCATGATGCCCACGAAGCATTGGGTTTAGCAGCAGATGCCTTGTGTGAGTCAAATAAGCAGTAGCCCTGGTTTTCCCATCACCCTGTCCTCCACTGCAGCCCTACCTGCATGGCTGGCTGTGAACATGACAGGGCTCTGAAGCCACAAACAGCCTTTTATAGTCCAAACCAGCCTCACCTGGGGCCTCCACCCTGCTCACAACCTGTTTAAGGGCATTCTGCTTCTCCCCATTACTGCTCTGGGTATGCTGTTATCTGTCTCCTGGGTAGACATTGGATCCCTGCTGTACGTAGCTCAGCTCCTGGATGAACCCATCAGCTAGACATTGCAGCTTGTCTCCAGCCCTGGATAGACTTTAGAGCTGTGTTGTAGCCATGTCTCCGGCTCTGCCTCCTCTTTCCTGGATGGGTGCTGGAGCTGGTTCCTCACTTCATGTGTCTGGGGCTGCTGATAGGTCTTGTTGCCTGCCTCTGCCTGCAATATTCAGTCCCCAGGGGACTGTGCCTGCTCTGGCATCCCCCTCAGCTCTTGGCTGCCCTACCTGCTGTGCCCTGGTAGGAGGTATGAGAGCAGTGCTTGGCAGAGGGAGCACTCACAAACTCTGGGAAAACAGTGCAGTGGAGGTGTTCAGCAAAGCGGCGGTACTGCTGGGCAGGTCCTTCGCTGATCTGCAGCTCGTGCTGGTGAGGGGTAGGCAACAGGAACGCCTGAAAGGGAGAAAGCCATCAGAGATGACCTGCAGAAGCTGCCCACCACTGACTAACCCATCTGTAACCTGTCCTTGTATTCCCAAAGATATGCCAATGTCCCAGTCTGAGTGCTCTGCAGCCCAGTGGGACTGATGCACTCGGCTTCTCCTGTTTGCAAGAGAGAGAGAGCTTGCTCAGGTGTTAACCAACCTCTGTCCTCAAGCACGGGTTGTGCACTGCGCACTGCTCAGTACTTGCTCAAGTATTCCTACTCCAACCAAGGTGACCAAGGCTGCCCTATTGCCCCAGGCAGTATGCCCCAGCTTGATGTTGCCTGGTGCTTTGGCATATGGGTTTAGTGCTACAGCAGCTCTGGAGTTTCTTGTATTTGTGAACAAAACCTTCTCCCCACTTCTGCAAGGAGAGTGAGACTGGTGGGAAAGGAAAGCAGCTAGGGATGATCTGGGGGGTGACCTCTTCTTTGAGAGGCTTTGATCTAATGTTAACCCTAGGCAGCAGCCTCCTTCCTGCCTTTTCTGCAACTGACCCAGTTGATCTCAGAAGGGATGTCCGTCATTAGGCCTGATCTGGGGACATTTCTGCCTTATACCTGTAATTAACACAGCAATTCCCAGGCTGAACAACACTTGGCCTTTTCAGCTATTTAACCCATTGAAATAATGATCAGTTCAAGGACGGGTGATCCTCAAATGACACCCAGCTCAGATTGCGTGGATGAAGCCTCAACTTTGTTTTAAGCTCCCCTGGACCTGAGCAATCCTTGGATGTTGTGTAAGTCCCCAGCACAACAGTAGCCTCCAGCTGAGAGATGCAAATCCCTGAACATCCCCAACTGCTATCAGTTTCCATAGGGCTTGAAAGTATTCTGCAACCCCAAGAAACAGGTCCTGATGCCTGAAAGGGGCCAAGCCCCTGCAAGTGGTCAAGGGTTACCTCTAAATGGCCCAGGTAGGATGCCACATTCTCCTTCAGTGTAGCCACGGTGGACACCACGCACTGGAACTTCTCTTCCAGGTCATCATACTCCTTGTCCTGAGTCTGCAAGGCAAGGGACAGCTTAGCATCAGCATGGGCAGGCCAGGCAATGCCTTGGCAGAGCAGATGCCACTCACTGGATGCCAACATAAACAGCATCTTGCCTGAAGCTCACAGTGCTGGGGACAAGCAGGGGAGACCCTGAGAGGCTCCAGGAATCTGAAAAGGGCTGAGATCTAGGGTGCTCGGGATGCAGGCAGTAACAGGGTTTCTGGTACGGTGCTGCTGGAGAACACTGGGGTGTCTTTCCTTATGCTAGGATGCCCAAAGAACCCTTTGGGGGCAAAGTGCTCCCCTGCAGTGCTCTGAAGCAGGGAGCGAGGTGTGTACCTGCATACCTCCTATCCTTGGGATGTGGGACTGGAAGCACCCTTAAGCTGCTCCAAAATGGGACTGTGGCTCCCATAACAGCACGGGCCACTGGGTGTCAGCATCGGCCACCCCACCCGGCTCCGCTCTCCCATCCCGCTGGAGAGGCTCCTTGGAAAGCCGCACAAGTGACCCGAGGAGAGGCAGCAGGTCCGTGGGTGCAGGGCTGCCCACCTTGGCCACGATGCCGGCCTCGTGCATGAAGAGCCGGCTCAGCCGTGTGGTCTTCTTGGCGATGGAGTGCGTGTTGAGGCGCGCGAAGCGGTCCCGCAGCGTCAGGTGCTCAGCCTTGTTGTATTTGGTTGCTGCCTCGGGTCGGGGCACACAAGGTGAGAGGAGAAAAGATCAGAAGAGGAAACTTCAGGGCAGCATCCTTCAGCAGCCAGAGCGGGCACAGAGGCCCCGAGCTGACAAGTCGTGATCAACGGGATAAACACAACCCACATCGAAGAAGGGAAGCCCCCGGGGAAAGTACAAGGAAAACCAAAAAGAAGAATAAGCTCCTGTTTGTGGGGAGCCTGATTTCTTCTATCCCAAGGGGAGGACTGTTCCTTCCCGTTCCCCATCTCCAGGAGTGCAGACACACTGGTTTTGTGCCCACCCCTCCATGCCACCCTGCTCCTGCAGCCTTCAGGTCTTGCCCAGAGTGGCATTTGCAGGATCAGAGCAGTGCTGGCCACTGCCTGCACCACTAGTCTGGCTCCACAGGCAGGATGGGTGGAGAGCAGGAGAGATCTGAATTGCTTCAAGCGGGAATTGGTGCAACGCCAAGGGGAGACAACCGGGATTGGGCTGGGGCTGCCCAGACACTGTGTCCT
>NW_009937238.1:7948-10969 GCF_000696875.1 Nestor notabilis
TCTGCCTGCACCGTGCCCTCGACCACTCACCTACTTCCTTGCGCCGTTTGTACTCATTGATGTTGGCATTGACCTGGGCCATGGCGCGGACGGCTGCCTCCAGCGCTGAGTACACGCTGCTGTTGGCGGGGGTGTTCTCCAGGATCTTCCCCAGCAGCAGCGGGTATTTGGTGACCCTCTGCACCGGCATCACCAGGAAGAAGCTGAGGTCCGACGCACCCGTGTGAGGCCTGATGGAGAGAGGATTGATTGCTCAAGGTTGGCATCGAGAGCTTCCCCCCTACCCTGCTGCTCCCCCAGCTTCTCTGCGAGCATTCTAGGGGCAAAGCAGCACCTCTCCAGCTGCAGGGGAGCTTTGCTGCCTTGGATCCGCAGGCAAGCTGTACCCAGCAGCTTGGGGGGGTTCTGGCTGCGAACCCTGCTCCTCACCAGCTGCTGTCAGAGGATGCCATCAGTGCCAGCCCCGGGCAGTGCTCTGCCTCCCTGAACAGTGCTGTGCTTGTCTAGCTAGGAGGCACGGGATGGGTGCATGCTCCAGAGACAATGGGGAGAGAGGGTGGGTGAAGTGCAGGCAGGCTGCCAGCAGGACAAGCCTTCTACCTGCATGCAAGGTGTTGCTCATTTGGGAGTCGCATTGCCTGTGCCCTGAAACAGAGCAGTAGATCCCAGCAGCTCCTCTGCGGCCACTCCTGCTTCACCTATCTCTGACTCTCTGATGGTGTTTGTGATCCCTTTGATAGTTCAGAAGGGGTTTGGCAGGTCCGCCAGGGCCAGCCTGTGTCTCTGGTCAAGCTGGGGGACAGGCAGGAGATCTGGGTGACACCCCATCCCTTGTTTTGGGGTTCACCATAAAAGCCCACCAACCCATCAAGTGGCCCCAAGGGTGCAGGACAGGCTGACAGGGGTTACACCAGGCAGTGCCAAAAAGGAAATTGTCATGAAATTACACTCAGCCTGGTGGCACGTGCCCATACAGCAGCTTGTCCAGACAGAAGGAGGGCAAGGCCAGTAGGTAAAACAGGGAGAGGGAAGCGGTGGCCTCAGCAGCAAGTACCTACACTGTTGCATTCAGGGTGTCCAGGATCTCCTCCTGCAGCCTGGGGTCCTTGCGGTAGCTCTCCACCAGCAGGAGGGCATGCTCGTAGCTGGCACAGTAGATCTTGTAGGTGGTCTCCATCTCCTCCTTGAACTCCTGGAACAGCGTGCCTGGGGATGGAGAGCGAGGTGGGAAAGGATGGTCCTTTCCTGTGGCCTCAGGGAAAGGCAGAGGTTTCTCCCCAGCCTGCTGGGATGGTGAAGCTGCAGAGCAGTGCCAAAGGCACAGGTCAGCTCTCGGTGCTGCGCCACTTACTGATGCAGAACAGCTGCTCGTGCTCATGGGTGGCCGTGGTCGTGTCCTCAAGACCCTTCAGAAACCGTCTGGACATGTGCAGGATGTCGTCAGTGTTAGAGAACAGTCCTTCCAGGTCAAGATCAGGCAGCTGAAGGGAGGAAAGATACCCCAAGGTAAGCTAAATACATCACACAGAGGTGGACCATGTGTTCTGGAGGCACTCACCCTCCTAAGCACTCGTGTCCTTCCAGCTGCCCCATATAACACCTGAGGAGCTGGCG
The DNA here is from genome assembly GCF_000696875.1 of Nestor notabilis. Lineage (NCBI taxonomy): Eukaryota > Metazoa > Chordata > Aves > Psittaciformes > Psittacidae > Nestor > Nestor notabilis. The sequence goes on from NW_009937238.1 coordinate 9,563, forward strand.
CAATGCTCTGTTTCAGGAGCTGTTGGGGATGCTGAGACCTGCATGTGCCCATGAGTGAGGCAATGAGGCCTTTTCATGTTACAGATGCAGGGTTAAAGCCATAGGATGGCTGTACTAGGTCTGACCCAATGTCCACCCAACCCAAGACCTTGGCTGGTTGAGAGAGACCAGGAAGATAGAAGGTGAACATGTGGTGACATCCCTGCAGTGATCTGAGCATCTTGCAGCTCTCAATAGGTTCATGCTACAGTCCCCAGACCCTGGGTAGGGGGGGATGTATCCTGCCTCACCTGCTTCTTCTGGAGGTGTGCTCGGATGTCTGACACACAGAGCTGGATGTTGTGGACATAGCTGGCCTCAGTGGTGATGAGCTCCTCCACGGCCAGCATGGCTCAGCTCCATCCTGTTGCAGGGCATCACCTCCTCATAGACACCCTCTTCAGCCTCAGCTGCATCCTCAGCATCGGGCTCTGCCCCGGGGTCACTCGCCATCTCAGCAGGATGCTCTGCAGGAGGTGGCAGGGGGTTAGGGACAGGCCACACAAGAGCAGCCCTGGGACCGGTGCTCCAGTGCCCAACCCAGCTGCATGCCTGTGCTCCCTCCTATGTGCTGGGGGCACCCCACAGCACACCTCTGGGAACACTCAAGCCATCCATATGCGTTTACAAGCAGGTCATGGATGGCACTGCAAAACCACAGAACCATGAAGTGCTGCAGGGCAGGAGCAGGCTGGCTGCAGAGGGCAAGCACCCACGTGCGGCAGGCAGGGACTTGCCACAAACACATGCCCAAGCTCCAGCAACCATGTGCAGGGCCAGGGTGCGGGCAAGGGGAGCCCCACTGCAGGCAGGGTCCTGGCAGCATTCACCCCGCATTGGGACTATGCAGGACTGCTCCCCAGGGCACAGTGGGGTTTGCAACCTCTGCTCCAACTCCTTGCTCCCGGGGCAAGCTGTTCCCTCCCTGCCGTGGCTGCCCACGCCTGGCACCTTGCCTTGCCTTGCCTTCAACAGTCCTATTCAAAGTACAAAGAGTGTTTTTGCAGTGCTTGAACAAAAGATGTTTCTGTGGCAGGGAGATATGGTTTAACAGTGATGGGGATGGGGAAAGAAGCTGTGGGCGCCTCTGCCAGGGGCACTCCCAGTCCCTGGTGCACAATGCCTGTGCCCTGCCCAGCACAGCCCGCTCCCCTCTCCTCTCTGCCTGCAGAAAGCGTGAAAAATTGGAGCTGATTCATGCCATTTCTGTCTCAGGGAACATCTTCTGCTGTAACCGATACTGAGGAGGATGGAGCAGCTCCCAGAGCATCACAGATAGCACTCGATCCCAGGCAGGAGGCCTTGAGAGACAGACATGGCGCAGCCCACACCAGCGCAGCGCACAGCTTGGCTGGATCCAGACCCTGG
>NW_009937238.1:11392-11607 GCF_000696875.1 Nestor notabilis
GTGGGATCTTCTCTCCCTTTTGGGTTTTGCGCCCCCCCCTGCCTGTAGCATGGCATTGGCTGCTACAAGGGCATGGGGAGTGGGAGATGCTTTCCTGTGCCCTTTTGAGTGTCGAGGCAGAAGGATACCCATCCAGGACTGTTGGACAAGCCCAGTGACCTCTGCCTGGGGGTGACAGCAGAATCCTTGCTCAGAGGAAGGGCTGCAATGGAGGC
>NW_009937239.1:0-3209 GCF_000696875.1 Nestor notabilis
ACCCCGCAGCCGCCGCCTCCCGCCGCGGGGGTGCTCCGCTTCCCCTCCGTCCCTGCGCTGCAGTGGCACCGCCTTCCCAGCTTCTGCCCGCGGTGCTGGGGCAGCTCCTGTCACACCCCACACACCCCATACCCGTGCGATGTCCCTTCCCTGCACCGCGCTGCTGCCCTCTCCTTCCCTCCCAGCTCTGCTGCCCTGGGGTCCTGTCCATGCTGCCTGACCCGGTGTCCCCGCGGTGCTGTGCTCCACGCATCCCTGCCCTGCCGGGACAGGCCCTGGAGCATCCCAGCGCTGCTGCGCACCCCTTCACTCCAGTACCCCAGAAGCACCATCTCCTGCCTCTGCCCAGCGCTGGGTGCGTGTGTTCCCTCGCCGCAGCTCCCACTCGCCATCCAGACACCGCTGCACCCGCGTGTTTATTTTCCTCTTCCCTGTGCATCCCTGTTTCCCATCTCTTCCGTGACCCTCAGAGACAGGCCTGGTGTTTTCCTGTGTATCCTTCCCGCGCGTCCCGCTCCCTCCCCTTTGACGCTGCCCTTGGCTTCGCTCTGTCCCCCTCCCGCCAGGTGAACAATCCTATTTGTCACCCGTCGGGTCCCTGTCACTCCCGCGATTAGCTGCTCCGCAGGGGCAGCCGGGAGGGGGGCGCGCCGGAGGCTGCAGGTGCTCCCATGGGATTCCCTTGGGAGACGTGACTCATCCCTTCCATTCCCAACTGCTGTGCCGTAGGTCCATGTCCTGTGCTTTGGGCTCTGAGGCTGCAGGGACCCAGTGTTTGGACCACGCTCACTGTGTTGGAAACAGGATTTGGGCTTCTCAGAGGATTTTTCAGGAGGAGTTTGTTGGGTTCTGGTTCAGTGTTAAATGAGACCTAGTGGCCACCTGCATCTACACAGGGGTAAATGAGGTGTAACCCTGTTGCAGGCAGAGGAATTAGACTGGGTTTAACTGGTGCAGGTGGGAGAGGTGCCTCTTGCTTTGCCACATACGTCTGCCTTGGCCGTTGCATCCTGAGGAGCTCCGTGCTTTTGTTTTTTCCCTTTCCCTCTTGAAAACACTGCCCCAAACTTGCTCCGGTGGCTCTCAGAGGAAGACATCAGCTCCCATTAAGTTTGAATGGTCCCTTGTGGCATGAAATGCCGTAGAACTACAAACCATCCTTTTCCATATTCAGCGTGTTGGGTTTGCAAAGTTAATTTGCGATCCCATCACAGTTTATAGGAATTTATAAGAGGGATGCTGCTGCCTGAGGGGGCTCGTTCTGTGTTAACGGGGTGTAAATTCTGAGGAGCAGAGGAGTTCGTACACACTTGCAAACTTGCACAAGCTTCTTAGCTCTGCTGCCCTGTCCCTCCTGCACCACCTCCTGCTCCTGCCGGGTCTGTTGTCCTGACGTCCTGCACTGTCCCCAGGGAGGGACAGGGATGTGGGGGTGTCTGTGCTGTGGTGCAGGTCCCCAGCATCACTTGTGTGATGCACCATAAAAGCTGAGAGCTCAGCAGGATGCTCTGCCCAAAGCAAGGTGGACTCAGCATGGCAGAGAGCAGCAGGGTTCTGCCTTGGCTTGGTTTTACTGCTGCTTTGCAACAGAACATACAGGGAGAGTGGACTCTGAAATCGAGTTGGCTTCTGCCGAGGATGAGCCTGCAGCAGCTCCAGGCGCCGGCTCTGCTGCTGAGCCTCAGCCGACGACGACCAAGACTTCACATCACATTTGTTTAAAACCAGCTTCTCCTCCGTGACAGACCCAAACTAACAGGGGGTGACCTTACAGAGGCCAAAACCTGATGGAGCATCCCCGGGCTGGGGGGATCTGCTGTTTGGGGGGTGCCGGGGCTCAGGGTGCTCACAGGGCCCTGTGCTGCTGCTGCACAGTGTAAACAGACTAAAAATAGCCGTGGTATGTGCTCGCCATCAGCTGCAGACGTTCTGGATGGGTTTGCTCTATCTCCTTCCCTCCAAATGGCCATAATTCCAGTATCCGGCCCCTGCCGTTGCTTCTGGGGTTTGTTTTCCTGGATTTCCTTGGTTCTTGCAGATTGTAAACTGAGCAGCTCCTGTGGCTGTTCACGTGGGGGAGCGGGGAACACCCCGGGTTCTGCACACACACAACTTCGAGCTTGTTTTGTGTGAAACTTTTTGCTTATGTTTGACTTCTACAGACCCACCTGGAAAAAAGTAACCTCGGTTCATGTGGGGTTTGAGTAATGTTGTAGTAAATACCAAAATGCTTCCTGAGTGCTGATGGAGCATCATTTCTTGAAGGCTTCTGTCCCTCCAGCTCTGGTGTTTTGCAGGTTTGAGCGTTTTCCCATTGCAGGGTCATCTGTAAGGTCCCTGCTTCACTTCTTGCATCTGAACCATGTCCCTGGTGCAACCTTGTCCTCTGAGGGGATGCTCCTGGCCCTTCCTCCTCTGTCTACTTAGACAGGACCAAACGAGGAGAATTATTCTGAGCCTCTTTGTTTTTCAGTCAGCTCTGGATGCAATTAGCCCCAACTCTGTTTTGCTTTCGTATGGAATTTTGTCCAGAAATTGAGAAGTTGAAGGGGGTGGCTGGGAAGCACGGCTGTGTGAAAACAGGTCTGAAAGGAGGCTTAAGGCAGCTGTCACGTTTCAGTTTTAAGGAGAATAAATAAAGTGTGAGGGCCAGTGAGTCAGCTGAGCAGCCAGATTTGCTTCTAAGGGGACTTTCCACCAGTGCCCGGTGAAAAAGTGGCTGTTTTGGTACGTGCCTGCCATCAAAGCAGTGTGTTTGTCAGCAAGGCAGCAGACATGGGGCTTGGTGGTGGCTGGGCAGCCATCATCCTGCCTCGGGATGCATCTTCTGCCAGCATCCAGGCAGCCTGGAGGTGGCAGAGGGGTCCAGGAGGAGCTGCACATCGGTGCCAGGTTGGGGTTCGGGTACCGGAGGGTAGTCCCAGCCAAGCAGTTTTGGCTGCATCCTCTGGAGGGCACTTGTGCTGTGGCTGCACACCCTGGACTGCAGCGTTACTCTGTGCCCAGCTCTTGGGGAGCAGCGTTTCTCTGCTGGTCCTGTGAGGCTCTGCCCTCACGTGTGTGCTCGTGGTGACGTCGAGGTTGGCGCTCTTCAAACCGACCTGTGCCCTAGGACCAGCTTGCAGGATTAGGACCTAAGAGCTTTAAAATCCCCGTGAGCCCCTTTGTCACCCGGCACCGGGTGCTGATGGCATCTGTGGCCAGCGAGG
>NW_009937239.1:3250-5952 GCF_000696875.1 Nestor notabilis
GGAAAACAACCACCCAAACCCCATCACTGAGGGATGGCTTTACAAAGCTTGGGGATTGTGCACAAGTTGTATGGAAAGAAGCAGTATATAACTTTCTCTTTATCCTTCTTTTCTCCCCTCAGCTGGAGGTTGGCAGCGATGAGGAGCGTAAATTAAACGTGAGGTAAGCAGAGCTCTTTGGCTCTAACCATGGTTTCCACTGTTGTTAATTGTTTGCCATGTATCCCAGTCCTGATCCTGCACAGGACTCCAGCCTGGAGCGTGTACACTTGCCTGGAGGGGGTTGCGTGTCCTGCAGAGAGCTGAACACTGGAGTGATCTCTCCCTGTTCAGTTTAGTTTTGAGATGAGTGTTTCATAAACTGGAAGCTTAAGAGAGGTTTGGGGATTTTTCTTTCCTGGTGGGAAGAAGCTGGAAAATTGCTCGTCAGCTCTGGCCAAAGCACTTCACTGTTACCACAGTGTCTGTGTCTGCTGCTGCTCTCTGAGGTTGGGACTATGGATGGGAAGGGAAGGGCTCTGCTCCTCCCTGGGTATTAACCATTGGGAATTAGACTCCTTTGATACTGGGGTTGGAAGCAAGAGGGTGGAAAGGACTGAGAGAGGAAGCTCCTCTTGCTGGCGTTATGCTGAGATCAGAAGCAGTTACAATAAGGCCAGTTTAGTGGGACTTGGCCTAATGGGGCTCTGAGTAGTTACAAGGATTGCTCACTCTAAACCCAGCTGCTGCAGACAGCTTTTACCCTCTGACCTGTACACTCCAATCCAGAGATAAAGTGTAAAAACACAGCAGTGCTTCAGCAGGCTTGCTCTTTTCTCCTTGTTACTACTTCCTACTTCAGTTATCCTGGTTTCAGGTAAAAGCATTACTAATGAACTCAGTGACAATATACAGCTAAGGCATTGGGAGATCATTGGGCTTGTGGCTACTTTTGGTCTTTTTGCAAACCAGGCACATGCATCCATCACTGACCAGAACAGTCATGAGGGTAGATATAGTGAGACTGGGCTTAAAGGCTCATGTTTTTCTTCTGGCTGTTGAGAAGTGCTGCAGCAATGACTACATACTGAGAGCCCAAGAGCTTCCTCCGTCCTTCAGTCTCTTGGGGCTGCTCTTCTGTGTATGATTTTCAGGATAAGGATCAGGTAATTAAATCATCAGATAGACCTCGAGAATAGGATGGCTTTTGTGCAGAGCCTTTGCTGTACTCAGGGCAGAAACACTGCCAAGCTCTGAAGAGAATGGGTGGCCTTGGTGTGGGCACAGCGTGGCTGAGCAGTGAAGCTCCTCTGACCGGGAGGTGGGTTGATCCTGTCCCCTTCCTCCTGGATTCCTCAGGATCAACGAGCTGAGACTTTACCCGGTGCCCATGGGGTGGCAGAATTGCTCAACTTCAGTGTGCTGCTTCTCCAACAGCTGAGTTCAGGTCTCCTCTGGAACCAAAAAAAGCAGGAACAGGCTGTGATGACATTTGTGGATCTTTAAATGCTGGTCTAGCCTTGGTGGGGACCTAGGTGACAGCTCTGCTTTGTCACACATACCCTGAGTGCTGGGGCAGCAGCCCCGTGCCTGACTTTGCAGCCTCAAAGATCCCTATGGTTAGTAAAAAGAAGGGTTGTTGGAAACAAGACCCTCTTGCTGCCAGCTCAAGCTGTGCTTCATCCATACAGGATGAACGTGCTATTACGCACTTATGACATACTTGCTCATCTGCTTGCTGAATGGATTATTTTCGTTCATTCCTGAAAATTCCAGGATTTGAATTTGAGGATGTGTAGTTGGGTCTGGTTACATGAACTGTCTGATCCTTTTCTTGGAGGAATAGGTCTGTATCATGGTTTTATAACATCTTGCTGCTCGCTGGTCTGAGAGCAGGAGGCTTTCCTTATGGTTTCTGTCACTTCAAAATGCTTTTCTCTCTGTTTTCTCTCTGAAACAGCCTCTACCCTAGGACAGATGGAGGGGACGTGTTCTAGGTTCAGCTTTCTTTCACAGATATTGTTGCTTTATGCATTTTGTTAGACATTAATGTGCTTTAAAGTCTTCCTTTTCTCTCACTTCCCCAAAATGCTGCAGAAGCCTTGGTAAGGTAACATCCACACTGTTTCCAGCAGGCAGCCAGGAGCCCATTTTGCTCCCCCAAACCCTTAAGTTTTGCAAGATTGGGATCCACTGGGTTCAGTGTGATTTTTCTTACCCTGCTCCTTGGTGCAGCCTCTCTAGCACCAAGTCACAGGAGATGTTTTACAAAGCCAGTGGTGGTGTTAGTGTTGGCTGTTGTGAACTGGCAAATGCAGGAAGATAATCACTGGCTTTAATTACAAACACAAGTAAGTTTGTTTAGCCAGTCATCCTGTGACCTTTACCAGTATTGGCTTTCCAGCCAGTCGGAATGTGGTCAGAAACAGGGCTGGGAGGGTGGTTTTGGGCACTTCTGCAGGGAGGTGGAGGTTGAACTGCTGCAGGAGCCAGTTGTCTCCAGCCTGTGATCAAGCCTGCAGATCGATATGGAAAGAACTGTTCCTGTTTGGCACCACTAAACCCAGTTTTAGGAGCTGGCAAAAGCAGCTGTGGGAGGTAAAGGTTTTCAGGATCCAGCTTGTAGACATTTGCAGAGTGTTTGTGGCATAGCTGTGCTGCTGCCTCTCTGTGTGGAGAACCTGCATTGAGAGCACTGCCTGGAGCAGACAGAGTCCTGCTGA
>NW_009937239.1:5983-9664 GCF_000696875.1 Nestor notabilis
GGACTGAGGCCCTTCCTCTCCTTGCTGATGCCATCGTGTGTATCTCGCCACGTTGCTTAATGTTCCTGAACCTCCTTCTCCCATCTGCAGCCTGTCAGGTGCCTATTAGCTCATCTTCTGAAGCACTCAGAGTAAAGCATTAGGTCTGTGTGGTTTATTCAGCAATAAAACCTTTCAGCTGCAAGAGTCATCTGGCTTTTGAGCTCTGGGGAACCTGTGGCTGTTTGGGATGGGTAGAAGGCAGCACATCCTTCTTGCTTTCCACCTCATTTACTCGCCTTTGTGTTCTGCATGATGACCTGGTCAGGAAGGAACATGCTGCACCACGCTGGTTTGATAACCAGCTCTACAGTCCATTTAGCTACTGCTTTTTTGCTGTAGTTTAATGAAGTGAAGTAATTTTCTCTTTTGAAGGTAGTGGAGTTACACTGGGCATTGGTTTGACTCGGTTTTGTGCTTGCTGCTGGAATTAGGTGGAGCCCTCAGGTTGCTGTAAACTCCCTTTGCAGCTTGGTCATCAACAGGAGTAATTAGTAAAGGCAAACTCCTTACAGAGCATCCCTGGATTTAGACTGGATATTAGGACAAATGTCTCCCCCAAAGGGATTGTGAAGCGTTGGAACAGGCTGCCCAGGGAAGGGGTTTAAAAGATGTGTGGATGTGCACTTGAGGACATGGTTTAGTGGTGGACTTGGCAGTGCTGGGGTAACAGTTGGACTCAATGACCTTAAAGGTCTTTTCCAACCTGAACAATTCTATGATACGCTCCCCAGGACTCATTATGAGGAGGCTCTTTGGTTAAAATCACTGTACTAAAGCAGAGTCCTCACTGGCCTCTTCAGCATGGAAACTTGAAGGGTGAATGCAACTCCACTGTTCAGGCTTTTCTTGCTGCACCGAGTGCCCACCACAGCTGGGGATGTTATTTATGTATATTATATGTTAATGCACCACGAATTATTTATTAACACCTTGATCTTTAACTCTCCTAGAGACTTGTGAGCATGTTTTGCTGGAGGGAGCCCTGAGTGAATGACTTGTATCTGCAGCTTTGGTTGATGGTACTGGCAAGGTACAGGGGGCTGGGGGTCCATCAGGCAGCAGCCTTGAGGACGTATTTGTGGGGGCAGCAGCTCATTACACACGTGACACATCCTGCTCCCTGTAGTCTGTATTGTCCCCAAGTTACTTGGTGGGAGCTCTTGGGGCAGAAGCTGCTGACTTTATTAAGTGTTCAAAACAGGACGCTGAATCACATCCTGGCAGGGCTGCAGCATCCTGCCCTAGCGTGCTCCATACAATGGGGAGGCAAAGTCACAGGCTCGTGACCCTTTCTGGCCCGAAGGTGTGGCCGTGGAAGCTGATGGAGATATAATTAGCCCTTTACATTAGTGGTGGGTTGTGTGGGGTGTTCAAAGACCACGGAGCCGAGGAGCCTGCACTTGGTTGACACTTATTTAAGCTCTGGCCTTTCCAGGAAACTGTTGCTGACTTGAAGTTGAGCAACAGGAGGAGTTTACTTGGATGCTGGTGGAGTAACAGCAGGAGGTCTGCCAGTGATCAGCCCCTCTTTGGAACTCTATATAAATACCCTTTTCTTTATTCTTTTCATTTTTTTTCCATGAAGCCTCAGCAGTTTGGCTCGAAACAAACCAACTGGCCCCATTATCAAAGGTACTGGCTTGGCACTGAGTTTCGTTCCTGTAAAAGGCCAATGTGGTTACTGTTTATTTAGGTGTTAGAGCTGGGTCAGAAAAATATTTTGGTTCCAAATGCCTCTTGATTTGAAATACCTTAATCTGTGATAATCCATTGCCAAGATCTGTGAGTCAGGGATTTCTTAGGCAAATCGGAGCTGTGGTCTGCTGACAAGTGCTCTTCAGATGTGAAATGCACAGAACACCTTCACAGGCATGGCTTTGCTTTTCATAAAGAGAGTGATGGATTGTGTTTCATTTCCCAAACATTTACGTATCCCTCTGCAGCATTTGAAGCCCTGATGCAGAATCACGTCACTGCTCCACAAAAATAAACCAGAAAGCAAAATAAGCTAAAAATAAGACCAGCCTCAAATGGATTAGGATGAAAACCTGCATTCTTAGGTGTCCCTTAGTTGTTCAGGTTTATCTCTGAGCAGAAAGACTCTTCTCTGCAGAACTTGCCTTTCCTCTCTGAGAGCTTTAGTCTGGGCAGGAGTCAGTGGTGTTGCGCTCGTGGAGCCCAGGCAGGTCTGCGTCAGCTTTCCATGACGTGAGGTATGGCTGTCCCTCCGCAGGGTGTGAGCAGGGGTTCACATCACTGCCACAGCTGCTCGTGTGCACAGACCTCGTCCCCTTGCAGCCACTGCAAAGGTTTCTCTTTTCCCACAGGAGAGGTAGGTTTCCCTGTCTCCCTCCTGGGACAGGAGCGGGAACACACATGGAACCTGAGAGGCAGCCAGTGTGTTGTGTGTTCATACCAGCCGCAGCTGGTCCTCGCTGTTGGTGTGTCCAGGTATTGCCCATTGCAAACAGAGACCCTGTGCAGAGGGACTCCCCAAACGCACTCCAGCTCACTGATGCTTCTTGATGAAACCTTTGCTGCAGGAATCACCAGTGAGGGTGTCTGCTGGGGGGTCTGTGCTGCTGGGCAGAAAACCTCTGGGGCTGAGCATCAGAGACCAAAGCATCCAGCAATGCGGAAACAGGACAAAACATCCCTTTCAGCTGTTCCAGAAGGCTGCCAGGTTGCCTGTTTGCTCTGTCTGCCATCCAAATGGTCACATCCAGCACTTAATCCTTGCGGAGACCACTGCCTGTGGGTGTGCTTGCAGCCTGCCTGCGTGTGGGCATCTCCCTCCAGCCCTGCAAAGCGTCTTGGGCTACAGATGTGTTCTCTCTGCAACACCGATTCTGCTTGTAAAAGATGGGTTTGGAGTGGAGGGGGAAAAAGAAGGATGATCCTGAGGTTTTTACCAATGCTTTTCCATCTTAAGCCAGCTTTGCCCCTGGCTGGCAGTCTCCTCATTTCTGGGATGCACCCTCTCCCTTGTGGGGTGCTGGCTGCATACCCTTGGGGTGTTGAGGCAGGCTGTGGTCTAGCTGAACACTGGAGGTGGTGTCTGGGTTGAGCTAGAACTGTTCTCACTCTGCTTTTACCCCGCATGATCTGTCTGGATTTATTTGACTTTATTTTTCCACATTACCAATGTGTCAAGTGCTCTCTGGTCTGTGCTGCCTTTTTTGGAGCCATTCTGAAAGCCAGCAGCTAAGCTGTTTCTTGGGTGGTTGTGCCACCGCTGCCTGTAGGGTTCCCAGTCGTGCTTCTCATGCTGTTGTCTGTGTCCTGGCTGACCTGGCTTGGAAGCTGCTTTGTCCATCCTCGAAGCTATTATTCACCTTCCTTTTCTTCTCCCGTGGCGCCGTGGGAGAGTTTCCATTTGTGTCTCTGGGAGACACCTCTGAGTGGGTGACGTGGGGTGACTTCACTAGATAGTGTAATGGATTAAACCAGTGAGTTGACAGGAGGAATGCAGGAGGATCGGCCCATGTGCCGACAGCTCGGCTGGGGAGGAGGACAGGAGCTCCTCACACCTCCCTGGCACTCCTGGGCTTGTGGTGTGTGCTCTCCCTTCCTGTGGTCACAGAACAGCTATGGCAACAACGTGGCAACAGCAACATCCAAAAAAGGGACTTGTAGGGA
>NW_009937239.1:9695-18661 GCF_000696875.1 Nestor notabilis
TTTAGTGTGGGGGAAGAAGGGAGACAGTGTCCTGGGAACAGCCGGCTTCCCTCAGCCCACCAGGGTGCTGGGGACACAGTCTCTGCAGGGTTATTTCTCCTCTCCTAAGCACGAGAGAAAGGTTTCTTTTATAGCAGTTCAATGGGCAGGTTGAGGTTTGGAGAGGGTGGGTTCCAGACTCCTGAGACAGTGGCTGTCACCAAAATGCCATCATGTTTCAGTGGGAATCTCGGGAATGCTCGCTGCGATTCCAGCCGTTCATTCCAAGCACATCATGTAGCTGGGTGATGCTGTGATCAGCCCCGTGCCTTTTTGAACTCTGCGACCAACGGGATGAGCAGAAAGGATTTCTTTTTCCCTGTGAAACAATCTCTTATTTTATTTGGCTCTTCACCATCCCAATCCTAGGGATTCCTAGAATTTTCTCTTTCCTGGCTGTTTGCGAGCTCTTCCGCTAACTGATTTTGTGCAAGTCTGCTGGAATGGGCACCAATCCTGGTAATTCATCTGCTTCCCTCTTCCTGCCCTTTCTCTTGGCTGGTTTATCCAAGCTGTTTGTGCTCTGCCCTCGGAGCCGGGTGCTGCCCTGGTTATGTTCCATGCGGAGCCGGGATGATCCCTGTGCAGCCCAGTGTGTTGCTCACCCGGTACTGGAGGCACATCATCATCATCATCATCATCATCAGTCCATCTCTGCTGGGAAATCGCCTTTTGTGGCCTTCAGGATTGATCTCAGTTTTATCGTTCTCCCCTTTGTGCTGGAGGAGGGTTTGTGTCCGTGAATGGCCCACAGTGTCTGCAGCCCTTCTTGGCATGCCTGCGCCGGGGATGTGGCCCACGCCTTGCAGCTGAACAATACATGCTCAGACTCCCCTTTTGTTGCTGCCCTGCTAAGAACACGAGAGCGAAGCCTGCCCCGGCTCTTGCTGCCTGCCTGGCTGCCTTTGACATGGGTGGGGAGATGTTTGCCCCCGTGGGGAGGCATTACAAGACCCCCCCTCAGCATGGAATGCTGCCTGTCCCCCTTGCAGGCATCTTTCTGCCGTTGCATGATGGTGGCGTGGCTGCATCTGAGGAAGAGGAGATGTTCTGTGTGTGTCTGGAGTGGCATGAGACCTCCTCAGCCTACATTTTGGGTTTCTTCTTGGGGAATGAGAACGATGACTTTTATGGCCTGTTAAACTGCGAGTGAATGTGGCCATGGGTGTGGAAAGAGCCCTGCAGGCAGCTGCAGAGGTGGAGCACCTCAATCCCAGTGATGCTGGCAGCTCTCGCCAGCCTTAGCTGGTGTGTTGGGCACCCGCAGTTGTGATCTCGGGTCAGTTTATCAGCATATCACAAAGTCTGTCCATGTGTGCAGTGAAGCTTTGGTTTAAAACTGCAGTGCATGTGTGGACAGGGTGCCCAGAGAAGCTGTGGCTGCCCCATCCCTGGCAGTGTTCAAGGGCAGGTTGGACACACGGGCTTGGAGCAACCTGCTCTAGTGGAAGGTGTCCCTGCCCGGGGCAGGGGTTGGAGCTGGAGGATTTAAGGTCCCTTCAACCCCATCATGATATATGATGGTCTTCCCCTGGTCATGAGCGCTCAGCTCATCCCTCCACATGGCCCCACTCCATGTTAAGCTGGGATGGTTGTGGTGATACTTGCAGCTGTATTTGTCACCGTGCTTCCTTTATGTTTCGTTTAGTCTCTCTGTGGCACTGGGCGCTGCGTGACTGGTGTGACACAGAGCAGAGGCCGCTCGGGAACACCCAAAGTGCTATTTTAAACAGCATGAGAAAGGACTTGCTGCTCTTCCAGCTCCGTGGCTGTTTCTCAGGTTGTACAGTAGCATGTCAGTGACTCGCTTTGAAGTTCATTTTGTTCCCTGGCGCTGTTTTGTGTTGCTCAGGCCCCTTCTGAAGGCCCCTCTCATGGTCAGGAAGTGTTATCTGATGTTCCTCCTATCGAGCCAAAGCAAGCAGCCAGTGTGCTGTAATTGTCAGCGTGGCTTGGGGATCAGGGACCAGCTGCTCCTTGTCTTCCTGCTGCTGCTGCTCTGCTCACGTCTTCCTTTCTATTTGGTGTGCTCCTGTCCAGTTTAGTTCTGTTGCTATTTCAGCATGGCCTGTTTCAAAATGCACCCTCTGGCACGCCAAGGGCCTGTGGGAGCATCCAAGGGGAGCTGCCTCCCCTCTCCCTGCCCTGGCTGGAGTGAGGGTCCCTGAGGAGAACACAAAGCAAAGCCAGGCAGAGCAGATGCTCTTGTTCACTACATGAGCTCAGCACTAAAACACGAGCTGTGAGCAACAGATCTGAGCAGCACTTGCACTAAACAGGCTGCTTGGCTGTGATCAGCAGCAGACACAAAGACAAGTTCATTACGGCTATAGAAATCCCGGGGGTCACTGGAGGTGTGGGGATAAGCCAGGCTCCTTGGGCATCCATGCATGGAGCGATCCTGTGGCTGTGCTGGGAGCAGCAGGGATACCCAGCCAGGCACAAACTGCTGTTCCTGTGTTCTGCCTCTTTTAGCTGGTTTTTCATCCTTACACTGGCAAGAGGCGGCTGAATCAACCTCAGGCTCGGCTGTGTCTCCCAGAGAAAGTGGTTTTCTCTCTACTAACTTCTGTGTACGGACCTTTAGTTTGCGATGAGTTGTGTAAGATGTGTTAATAGAGTGTTTTCGTGTATCCTGCGAGAGGATTGTGTCTTATGTGAGATTCCCATTAAAACAGGGAATACGAGTACCTGGGGTATTAAAGGTTTCTTTGGGGAACACACCACAACCTGAGCCCTGAGGACACCGGGAGCGGCAGCTGGTCCAGCTCGCTCTGTCTGTCCGCTGACACGAGCAGCTCTGTTCCAAAATCCAGTGTATTTAACAGAATCCTTACTGGCATTTGTGGACCTGGGGGCGGCGTTTTGTACCATCCCTGCCAGGATGTGATTCCTGGAAGGACATCCAGGGGATGGGTGGCCATGGATCCTGTGCCAGTGAAGCTGGGTGGAAGTGGAACAGAGAGCTGCTTCTTCCCATGGTCAGGCTCGTGGTGCTGGTGAAAGGCGTGCGTGCCATTCTGGTTTATGCCAGGAGAAAGGACTAGTCAGGGGTCTGCAAGCAACAAGTCTTCAATGAATTTGTTCAAACCAGCCGCTGAGAAATGAATACTGAGCCACCCAAAACACTTTCTTGTCCAGCCGTAGCTGAGACACTCTGAAAATCAAACCCTGGTGGCTGCAGAGTGAATGAAGAGGCATTTTGACAGCGGATGCCTTTCTCCTGTCTGTGTTACAGAGCTGCCGTGCACTGCTGTAACTGTAAAGGAATGAAGAGGCATTAGCTGATGTGATGCTTATCTAGGTCTGTCGCAGGGAATACGGACTTCCTGCGGCAAGGGGCTGCTGTGCTCATAGCGCTGCGCTGCCTTGGGAAGCAAACAAACAAACAAAGTCTGGAGGAGGGAAATGATTAGACGAGCCTCAGCTGGTTTTCCCCCCTCCTGAATGGCCCTCTTTCATCAGGATATGTTGGGACAAGTGCTTTTTCAAGCCAGGATATCAGTGGAAGACACAGTGTTCTGTAAAAGTCATCCAGTTCCTGGGTAGCATCAACAGACGCGATTGCTCTGCTCCGCTCAGAATATACGGTCAACCTTTTCTTTTCCTTCTTTTCTTTTCTTTTGTGGCTTTAGAAGCAAAAGGATGTGAGTTTTACAGCTAGTTATGAATCTTCTCAAATTTACTGACTTCTGTCTGACTCTCGGGCCAGCACAATGCTTCTGCTGTTCAAAGAGAACCAGTCCAAATTAGTATGTATTAGCCACTCGTTTTTCTGCTGCTAACAAATGCTGCTTACTGGGGCATTTATCACTGCTGCCGAGGGTCAAAAGTTGGGATGTTCTCTAATGGGAGGATTTTGCTGTTCTTTAGGAGATCTTTCTAAACAGGCTGAAGTTTTAGTTGTTTACTGGGAGCACAGGATTTAAAAGGGGAGTTCAAACTGGGTTGGAATATTGTGCCTTGCCTGTTTCTCACTTTTATTTCATTTAGCTGTCTCTTAGAGCAGTTGTATGAAGTGACTGAGAGCGAGGAGCGTTCCTAGAGTGGAGATAAGGCTCGGTGTGGGGTGATGCTGCTGTTTCGGGATGATGGGAAGTAGGAGCTTTGGCAAAGAGGCGCTTGGGTGCGTTCCCTCCGTTTGGCACCGTGCTGGTCGTGTGGAAGTGGGAGCTTATGTGGCAGGTGGGGAGGTGGAGGCAGTGACTCGTGGTGAGCTGAGCTTTGTCAAGCTTGTACCCAGCTTAGGAAGCCAACGTTTAAATTCAAAGAGAAGTCTTGCTCTCGATGGGTTCTCTGGCTTTGCTTTCCAGTTCATTCCCACGCAGATGGAATACGTGGGGACAAACGCTTTGCAGTGTGGCTTGTCCTTGTCCTGCAGTCCCTCTCTGCCCCTGTGGCACGGCTGCCTCATTTGCCTGCAGCTGGGAATATTCTGCTTTATTATGGAAGATTCCCTGACTGTGAGAGGAGAACATGAGGCGAGATGAACCGTCAGAGCAGGAGCTGCTGGTGCCTTTGGGAGGGAGCTCTGTCCCTTCTGAGGCTTTTCCTGCTGCAGAAATCCCAGTCAGTGCTTTAGGAGGGATAAAAGAATATCCCTTGGGATACTTCTTCGCTTTCTGAGAGAAGTATTTCCCAAAATTCTTGGGGCAGGAATACTGTGAATTGTCTCCTCGTGTGTTATCATTCCCTTCCCCATGAGCGTGTGTGAAGCTGGTGTCTGGCTGAACATCCCAGACGTGGTGTTGGTGTCGCTGCTTTTGTGTATTTCTGGCTTTTTTTAACACTTTCCTGTGAGATCTGGTGTGTGAAGGAAACGAGACTCTTCCTGGCTCGCTTCGGGAACGAGGTGAATTCCCATTGGCAGGAGTTCTTGCCGTTAGCCCGTGTGCCAGGCAGAGCGGAGCCGGAGTTTGGGGTCACGAGCAGCTCCTGTTCGGACACAACTTGCCAAGTGAGTGGTGAGTGCTGGAACACTGTGGGAGTGCACACGGACAGTTGGTTTCCTGCTGGCATTTGACTGACCTGATGTATGACTTGTGGAGCCTGGGATTTAGGTGTAAACTTCAGCTCGCTTTTTAGAACTGGCTGAAATCTCGGATTTAAACCTGATCCTGGTTTTTGTGGGAGTTGTGCACCTTGAGGATTCATTTGGAAAATGAGGGAGCTTTGCCTGGGAACCTTGGCTGTGCTCTCGGAGAAGGGAAGAGCTGAGCTTACAGCAGGAGCTGAAGAGACATGAAATTCCTGTCTGCTGCAGTGGGATGGAGCATTAGGGCTCGTTCTGCCCAAAGGCAAAGAGCCTGGATAACGTACAGAGTGTTGGGAGTAGTAACTCCTGTGGGATCGTTTTCTGTGCCATAAGTAACTCCCATGTAGCACAGTCTCATAATGGAGCATTTACATGATAGCAGACAGCAGTTAATGAGGAGCTATGTTTGGAAGTGTGGGGCGGCAGAAAATTGGGCTTTGTAGTGAGGAATGTCTCTGGTGGTGCTGGAGCGGCGTAGGAAGTGCAGTGTAAGCAGTTGCTGTGGCAGCTAAAAGGTAGCTCAGTCGACATTGATGTTCAGCCTTGTGGGAAATGCTGACTTTTAGTCCAAGACTAAAATGCTCACAAGTGCCTGATGGTTGTGTGTAATTAGGTTTGTGCTGGTGCTTACTGTAACTGCTGGTTTGGTTCAGCCTTCTCTTTAGTTACATTCTGGGGCCTGTGTCTTTTCACTCTGTGGACGTATATTATGATCTGCACAAACTACAATCTCCTGCCTTATCCATTGTCTTTTCCAGGGTGGTTGTATCCAGCCAGAGCAAAGCAGAGTCTTTGCTCTTGAGTAGGTTGTTTTCCCCCCTGAGGTTTCAGTGCAGTTTCCTTTCTCTGGTGATGGGCAGGTTTCATTGTCCCTCCCTTCCTCTTTAAATCTACAAGCACTTTATGGTTGCACGTTCCTGGTTTTGCACTCCAAAGACATCTCAAGAACTGGAAGGAGTGGGAACTGATTGACTCGGAACCTGATCCTCAGTCATTTTACAGGTCTAAGCCTGTAAAAAGTCTTACCCTTTACTGGTTTGAAGTTGCAGGGTTTGATAATCAAATGATAAAGTCATTTCCAGCCCATGACAGCTCAGGCAAGTATCTCCTGCAATGGCCAAGTAATAAAATGTTGGTGGAAAATGACACATGAATAAGCCATGAATAATCCTGGAGCTGTGCCGTGCAAGTGGCAGGATCAGACTTTGGGAACAGCTTCTCATGGCAAAATCCTGCTGCAGCTTAGTGAGGGGAAGCCCTTCCTTCCCCATGCACAGACCTGAGCATGCCTTTTGCTGGAGTGTCCTTTCAGTTGACTTCTCTGTCGTTTGTTTTCCAGCCTGAGCGAGAGCTTTTTCATGGTGAAAGGTGCAGCCCTCTTCTTGCAACAAGGAAACAGCTCCCAGGGCCAGAGAAGTCTCCAGCATCCTCACAAACATGCAGGTAGTGGGTTCAATCACCTACTGAGCCTCTTCTTGCTTCACTGCTGAGCCAGGGGGTCTGTGCTGAGTGTGTATCCCTGTTTTCCACAGCTGTAGGTGAAGGAACATCCCTTGTGCTTCAGTGGTTTGATCTTTGCCTTCCCCTTCAGCCTGTGGGGAGGGAAACTGGATGGACAGTCACAGGGCTCTAGCACATCTATTGTAGGTCCTGTTCAGCACAACAGGGGCATTTCTCCTAGTGCTCTCCCAGCCTCCAGTCATCTGAAGGTTGGGACTTTGGTGCCAGCATTTGTACTTAACCCTGTGGCTTTATGCCTTCTGTCTGTGACAGTTCTGGAACAAGTGATCACTGGGAAAGCAGAAAGATGAGCATCAGGGCTTTTGGGGAGCAGGAGCATGTGGGAAAGGCACAGTGTGGTACTGTGTGCCCGCTGCTCGGTAAACACTCCAAGCACAAAGAGGGTGTTTGAATGCCAAGCTTGGCTTTGGGTTTCTTTAATTGTCAGCAATTTCATATACCCAGCAAACATCCCACGGAAGGAATTTTATCTTGCATGGAAAGTTATGAGTGCATTACTGAGTTATTAGATGTGGACTGGGTTTGTTTTCTTGTAGATTCCTTGTTCCTTTCGCTTGCTTTCACCAAACAGAAATGTACCCGCTGCTCCCGAGCCTGAGGGACTCGCTGCATGAGCAGCACTTTGTTTGAGATAGGAGGGATCCATCACCTCCCAATCAGCTGTTCCTCCTGCCTCTTCCTCCCTTCTGCCCATGTCTTTGTCTTCTCTGAGATGCTGTAACAGAAGAGTATCGTCATTTGTGGCAGTCATAGATGGTGTCAGTATATTTGGTACCTTCCAAATACTGTAAGGCTGAGTTCTCACACAGCCAGAGAGTGCTCGTCGAAGAGGCTCAGTTCTGTTGGTATCTCTGGTTCAGCAAAGTTAATTGGCCTTCCTTAAGTGGTATTTTTTGACTTGGAAGCATCCAATTTCATGAGAGTTCAAGACTGTCAATTCTTAGTGCAGTGAGAGACCCTTTCTGATGATGTCTCTGCTTTCTGTGCAGGTGATTTGCCCCAGCACCTCCAGGTGATGATCAACCTCCTTCGCTGTGAGGACAGGATCAAACTGGTAAGAAAAGATGCATTTTCCTGCTTTCCTTTCTGCTGGAGGCATTTGAAACAGACCTGTAGAGGTTCATGAAAGCCATTGGCAAATCCTAGGTTTTCCTGTCCAATCCTTTTGCCCTGGTCCTTACATCCAGGTACTGAGTTGGGGCAGGAAACTGATCTGTTTGCAGTGTGGTGCTTTTGTTAGATTTAATGTTCCAGTGAAGTGAAAAACACTAACACAGAGAAGAGAGAGGAGCTTTCTGATGCTGGTGGACACCCTGAAGTCAACCTTGAAATTGCACCCAAATGGGGTCGGGCTTTCTTTTCGGGAAACCTGCAGAGGCTGTAAAAGTCACTGCAGAGAAGCTGGTGTCAGTTATCCCCTCCAGCATCAGTGACATACTTCAGTAAAGGCTTGTGAGCAGGAGAATCCTCTGAGCCTGTTTGCATGATCAGTGTTATTCCCAACTTTCTAGTTGAACCTCTTTAGAACAAATCTCCAGGTCACATCTTGTAGTATTTCTCTGAACTGGGGCAGGTAACCCAGGCTAATCTCTCCACCCAATGCCAAGTCAAACTGGCAACGAGCCTTGCTGTGGAAGATGGATTGTCTCTCCCTGTATCTCTTGTACTGGAGCTAAATAAAGCTTTTGGGTACAATTGCACGTTGAAACACATGAGGCAGCAGTGGAAGTAATGATTATCCAGGAGCTGTTTGCAGAGCTTGCTGACCCTTCCCTAGGCTGTCCGGCTGGAAAGCGTGTGGACAGACCGAGTGCGGTACATGGTGGTTGTGTACAGCAGCGGGCGGCAGGACACAGAGGAGAACATTCTGCTGGGTGTGGATTTCTCCAGCAAGGAGAGGTATGTCTGAGGCAGGTTGGGTTCTCTGCGAAGCCTGTCAACACCAAACTGTCCCCAGGCAGCTGGTTTACGTGTATCTGCAAACTCTAGCAGGGGAAGTGCTGAGTTTTCTGACCAGTTATGGGGCTGAGAGGGTGATGTCTGAGCCAGAAAGCTTTCGTTCTCCTTGGAATCTCTGGGCAGTTGTGGGCAAAGTGTTCACGTGTAATCCTTCTGTAGGGCTGTGGTATCTACCTCATCTGTGGTAGTTGGCTGTCTCCTCGCTTCAGAATGCTCTTACAGACACATTTACAAAACTGGAACTTATTCTGTCACCCAGACTTCAAGTCTGTTGCTGCTATGAAGCAATGGGGCTTTTGGGTAGGTAGCTTAGTTGCCAAAAAACAATACTGCAGAAGTACCTCCAAAAGCAACAAACAAATGTGTCAGTAATGAACTGTTTCTTTTGTCCAGCTGATAAGAGCACATTTGC
>NW_009937240.1:0-16000 GCF_000696875.1 Nestor notabilis
GGCTGCGGTGAGGGGTGTGTGAGGGGCAGCGGCACAGCCCGCCGTGAGGGGATTTTTTCCTTGTCCGGGCCTGACAGGGTGGGCGGTTCTTGTGCCGTACACAAGGTCCCTTTTGTGTGCTGCTGTCTTCCTGCCGTGTAGTGGCGGGGGGGGGGGGGGGGGGGGGGCGGGGGGGGCGGGGGGAAAAGGTGCGCGCGAAGTGCCGCTGTTTTGGTCGTCTCTGAGGAGAAATCCCTGCGGAGTGCAGTTTTTGTTAGCCTCGAGGCAAGCCCTGCCTCAGGCTGTGCCCGAATGCCGTGTAAGGCAGGTGCTGTAAGAAAGTAACGCGGTTCTGCTCGCTTCTGAGGAGAAACAAACCCCTCAGTTGTGTAGGCTGATGTTGGTTGAAAGCAAATTGTGTCCCTGGTGTTAACACCGTTTTTGGGTGTTCCTAGCAACAACGTAGGGCAGTGGGAGTTGAGTGATTGTTGGTCTTCATCCTGCTCATATTTTTTTGTGGAGGTATTGAAGTTCCTTGCAGAACCTTGGGGCTCTGGTATGTCTGTGAGAGGTTATTTAGTGACACACGCTTTCAGATTTAAGATGAAGGGGCAGTATTTTCCTCACCTTAGTATTTTCTCGTAAATCTGAAAGCTGAGACTTAAATTGTTATGA
Source organism: Nestor notabilis (assembly GCF_000696875.1). Classification (NCBI taxonomy): domain Eukaryota; kingdom Metazoa; phylum Chordata; class Aves; order Psittaciformes; family Psittacidae; genus Nestor; species Nestor notabilis. The sequence goes on from NW_009937240.1 coordinate 655, forward strand.
GAATAACTTCGCATGATCTTATTTACGCAGCCAAAATAACACATGAAGCCTCTGATTTGGTAAATCCAAGCAAAGCACATAATAAAAATCTGTTGGTTAACATAAGGTTGCCCTTTTGCTAATGGTACGAATGTAGCGTGGCACTTTTTCAAATGCTTTTATTTCAAAGTTTGCAAGTTTGTTGTCTGTCGGGAGAGGGTATGCAATACGGTATCACAGGTCTCAGCTCCATAAGGAAATCCAGAGATCTTACAAATACAGCCTTGTTATCACCTATGTTAAACTTCTTTTTTTTTTTTTTTTTTCTTCTTTTCAACGGAAATTAAGTTATACCGCCTTCTACTAGTTGCTTACTGGCTTGGTTCTGGAGTGGTTTAGACAGAGTGAAAAAAATCATCAGTTCTCCATGTAGTTAAAAGACAAACTGTGTAGCTAAACACTTGGGTTTTTCCAGAGTTTTGAGTATTATTTCAGTTAGTTTTGCTCTGGAGCATTCTTAGCTCTGGCTGTGCTTGTTAGATGTAATACAGGGATTATAGCGATAGGACAAGGGGTAATGGGTTCAAACTTAAACACGGGAAGTTTAGGTTAGATGTAAGGAAGAAGTGCTTCCCTGGGAGGGTGCTGAGGCGCTGGCACAGGTTGCCCAGAGAAGCTGTGGCTGCCCCATCCCTGGCAGTGTTCAAGACCAGGTTGGACAGTCTTTGGCAACCTGGTCTAGTGTGAGGCGTCTCTGCCCATGGCAGGGGGGTTGGAACCAGATGATCTTAAGGTCCTTTCCAACCCTAACCATTCTATGATAACAAACCCCATGTATTTATTACATATGTAACACTAAATTATAGCACCGTTTGAAATCTGGTTGTAGTACTTGGTTTGCGCATTCCCATTTTAACTAGAAATACGGAGAACTTGGCAACCAGAGTGTTACTACTCAGAGCAAATGTCTCGTTTTGGCAAAATGGAGTGTGCAGCCTGAAAGTGAAGTCACTGTTCTGGTTGTGCTCAGATGTTGTTAGTCATTTAATGTTAAAGTCTCTGGGACGTTGATAGAGTCTGCCAGTGTAAAGGAAAACAAGGTGTTTCTTAAAAAAGGGAAATCGTTGTTGCTTGCCTATGGTTGGTAGATAAGAGAGAAAATTCTGAAACAAGTTAAACGTTCTCATTTAAAACTGCCCATCTTGAACTGTGTAATGCTTTACTTACAGCATTTCCACTTTGTTTTTTAAGCAAGCCTACTGTTTTAACTATCTGTTTCAAAGTAATTCCCTACATCTGTTTTTCTAGGTTGATCAACTCCAAAATGTTGTCTCGGCGTGTGCGTCAAGTTTACAAATGTTTGGTTTTGCGCAACTTAAAAGTGAATTCAATAAATGTGGGTATTTTGGCCAGGAGGATCCATTCTTCGTCAAAAAAGCTTTCTGACTGTGAGTTAAAGGAGCAAACCATCCAGAAATGTGAAACTGAAGAGTTGCTTCAAAGTATGGAAAACAATGATCGTGGACGATTGCACATACCAGTGATGCTGGAGGAGGTTGTTAATTGTTTTTCCCCTCAGCCAGGTGAGGTGAGTTAAATGATTAACATTTGTGATTCAGTAGCAGTCCAGAAGAAAAATTAGTGCACTGTAGGGATAACTTTTGTTTAGAGGAATGAAGAGATGCTCTTCAAGAATCAGTTGCATGTTTTAAAGGTTCTAAATTTTTTTGCAATTCAAATCAAGGCTCTGTATTCATAACGGTAGAAGTCTGGTATCTATATTACTGAATGCCCAAATAAGCAGTATTTGTTAAAGCTGTAGTAAGTAGTTAATAATCTCTTGCTTTTGTGCTTGTCTTTCTGTGTATTCCTAGGGTTGTGTTAATTACTAATAGTAGCAGGAAGTTCTCTTGTGTGGTTATGTCATCAGTTTGTGAGGTGCTCTTTTCTTTTGTATGAGAGGTAGTAACTATGTAGGTTTTTAAAATCATGATCATCATCATACCTTACTTAGAGATAGTTACTTCCATGGTTTTACTTGGTTTGAGGCACTGCATTTCCTTACAAACTGTTTGCACTGCATAATATGGTGCACAGTAGAGGTACAGTAGTTAGAAAATGACTCTGTATGGTATAGCATCAGTAATGTGGGAGTACTACAAGTCATCTTATTTCACTATGGTACTGTCTCTAAATTCCTTTTGGTATCTGGGTTAGCTCAGGTCTCTCTACGCTGCAGTTTTGATCTATCTACATTCTGCTGGTTTAAGGTAAGTATACAGTTACACATTGCCTTTACAAAAATGATGCACAGTGAAACAGTTTTCATCTGAAGTGTCTTAAATACAATAGTAAATAGAAAGGATTTCTTACACGACCTAAATGCTTAAATAATTTCACATTTCAGATGCTTTCATCTGTGATTTTATCACTTTGTATATTAACTTCATAGAATCTTATTTAGGCTTATCAATAAGTAGTTTCACTACAAAGACTGAAATGATCCATGAAGAAGTAGAAAATTCAAAGTATGTGTCTGTTTATTTTTACTCAAAACCAGCATCATCCAACAGTGGCAGAGGGGTGTAGCAAGTTTGAAGAGCATTCAGTGAGCATGAAATTGTGGTCAAATCTTGTGTGTTGCTTTGTGAGAACTTTCATTTGGAAGACAATGTATCATTTTAAGTGTGTTGAAAATGAGAGAGAATCAGAATAGTGTAAATATTGACACATACACATTGCTCTAGCGTGTGTCCTACTGCTGAAAATACCTGAGCTAGTGAAATATCCTAGGAACTTTGAGTTCACAGATGTTAGAACCATGATGAAGTTTTCACACATTAAATGAACGTACAAGTTGTGATGCTGTATGTAAAGCAATTTTTTCCAGTTGTGTAAGTTTCTGCTTAAAGAAGAATTAAGAAGCTGACTGTTTATTAAACTGTGTTTGTTAATATAAAAAAACCCCAAACTTATTTGGCAATAGAATTTCCAAAAGAAACTATTCATGGTTGTAAACTGTGGAGAGTAACTGTTGTTACCCCTGAAGGCTTTTTGATAATTTAAATATTTATGAATGTAAAATAGCTTACTGTTGGGGTAGGGTTTTTTCAGGTCTCTGTGTACATGGTTTTACAGATTCCTGAGGTGGTGGTGAACCATAATGACAGATACAAGGCAGCACAAATGCATCAGCTTGAACAGAAGCATTTATAATATTGCTAGCCTGTTTAGCTTAACTCAAGCAGCATTTCCATGGTTTTCCAAAGACAGAGTAAATTGTCTATTTGCAGCACTTTCTGAAGCTTCAGGTTTTGAAAATAAGTAGTCTGCAAAGGGGTGTGGTGTGTCAACTGAGTTTTGATAGAGTAAGCATCAGTGAAGATCTGAAGAAAAGTTAAGACTGTTTCTCACTGATAGTGGTGTACAGTTTCTGTTAATATGGATATCAACAGGGACTGTCATATCAATTTACATTTTTGAGGTTATAGTCATAATTTGGAAGTCCGTGAGCACTTTATTTTGTGGGCAGGGAAGGTAATGTTCTGATCTTGGATTTTGTTTGCTTTCTTCTATGCACACCAAGATTTCCTTTACTTGGTTTTAACATGGTTATATTCTTTGTTATAAAAAAGCTGATTTGGGCCTCTCTTTCTTGTGTCCTAAGACAGAGTTGCCAATATAACGAAAATCCAATTAGTTGGACAATATTCTCCCTTTGGTTTTGGTCAGTCAGTGGGGTTTTCATTTTACTTATAGGGGACCCTAAGAAAATAAATGTTAGTTAAGAGTGAGACACAGCTGAGATGAAGGTGTTAGTACCCTCCTAATGAATATTCTTGACTGTCTTTTCCTTTGTGGTATCTGTTTGTCAGGGATTTAAGCAATAGCATTTCCACTTATCTTTGAATCTTTTATTGCCCTGGAGCCTGTTTCTGTCCCTGTAGTAGTCCTGTCTTTGAAGCATGTGTACAAATTGTTTTTTACCCATCTACCTCACTTCTCAGTGAATAGTCTGTTGCAATAAATCCATACACACGTAATTTCCTCTTTAAGTTTACTGTACTGACTAAACAACGCTTTAGTCTTATCAGTCCACTAGTGTTCTTTTTGTGTACTAAACCAGTGTTTCTGCAGTTGTCAGGGCAGCTTGAGTTTTCTCTGGTCTCTTTAACAACCAAGCATATTCTCAGAGTGAATGTCTTTGGACAACCAGAAGCATGTTTTCCCAATTTTCACCCTGCTTCTTCCTATTTTTTCCTTTGCAATAGTCACTTGTTTTTTAACTAGAGGTGTGGATCTCTTCCACATCATATGACTGTAGTCATATGAAAAAGAATGTTGTTAGCGATGTGTTCTAGTATGAATGAGAGAGGATAAAACTTTGTGATTTTAATTATTCTCATGGGGGTCTGTCCTGGGTTCAGCTATAGCAGTCATTTTTCTCCTTAGTAGCTGGTGCAGGGCTGTGGTTTTGACTTTCAGTCTGGGAACAACGCTGATAACACCGATGGTTTTAGTTGTTGCTCAGTGATGTTTACTCTGACCAAGGACTTTCTCAGTCTCATGCTCTGCCAGGGAGGAGGGGAAGCCAGGAGGAAGCAGAGACAGGACCCCTGACCCAAACTGGCCAAAGGGCTATTCCACACCACAGCACGTCATGGCCAGGATAGAAACTGGGGGGAGTCACCCGGAAGGCCCAGATCGCTGCTCGGGTCGGGCTGGGTATCGGTCGGCGGGTGGTGAGCGGTTGTGTCCTCTCCCCTTGTTATTTCCCTTATCATTATTATTGGTAGCAGTAGTGGTTTGTATTATACATTAGTTACTGGAGAGCTGTTATCTCAACTCGTGGGAGTTACGTTCCTCCAATTCTCCTCCCTATCCCTCTGGGAGCCAGGGGAGGAAGGAAAAGGGGGTGAGTGAGCGAGCGGCTGCGTGGTTCCAAGTTGCCGGCTGGGCTTAAACCACGACAGGGTCTAATAATGAAGGTTCTTACAGGTTGCAGAGCTTTAGGAAACTTTTTTGATAGTGCTCAAGCACAAACAGAACACTTCTGGGTATAATATTTAAGCTCCAAATGGAACAAGAAGAAATGTTACATCCTATTCAGATTGTACGGGAAAGCCTGTAATCTGATGTATCTGTGATTTTGCTTTAAATATAATCTAGAATAGACTAAAATGAAGATGCGTTAAGGTCTAGGAGTACTACTTGGTTTATGATAATTGTGGAAGCATTTTTAATATCTGTAAATTAAATGATAGGTGGTCAAACTTGAGGTGAGAAAGAATGAATGAAACCATTCCCTTTTCTCCAGTGTTTTGGTGATTCATCAGTAACAGAGTTAATACAGTATCTTTTTATCTCATTATGTGAACTTGTGTTTAAAAAAAAGGTAGTTAATTTTTTCCGAGTTTAGTCTGACATCATCTTGAGTTAGCTAGGACTTCTTGCGGAAGTATTGTCTTTGATTCTTTATGAAATTATTCAGATTATTTTTACTACCCAGCTTTCATTGAATGGGATATCCTCTTTGTCTTAGAAATAATGTGTGATACCTAATCTTCTGGGAAGAGGCATGTATTTCTTAAAATCATCAAACTTTGCTATGAGCTTTCCAGTTTTCCAGGTATATATTGCATTGTTCTCAGGACATCTACTGTTTTCATGCATCCAAATGTCAGATGATTCTTTTTCAGCTGACAGAGACTATGAGTATGGCCTTCCAAAATAACAAGAGGAAACATAAGACATTGCTGAAAGGCAAATAGTGGTCTTTCGTTACCGAAGTGCTGCTTGAGCTCTGCAGTTAGTTTGAAGACAGTAGCCTTTCACCTCCTGAAAGTCTGTTGCCACTGTTGGATATTGTTGATCTGGAGCATAGTTGTCTCCTTCCTATTCCACAGAGCTAGTTAGTTAAGATGTCAAGATGTTAGTTAGATGACACTTGGAGGAAGGTGAGGTAGACTGATGGTGCGTGAACGCCAAGTCTATTGTTTTGAAATTGTCGTCTTAGTTTTTCTGTACTCATGTCTGTATGTCAGTATTCCTTTTCTTTTTCTGCTTTACACTGAGTATAAGCTTTTAAGGACAAAAATAACCTTTCTCTGTACAGCGCCCCGCAGAGTGGACGTCTGTTTTGTGAGAAGGGTTTCCAAGTATCATGCTGTATAAATAGTTATGTGGCTATGCTGGTGACCAGTGTACTTACTGTAGTACTTCCAAAGCCATCTGCAAATAATTTGTAATTGGGACAGCCCATTGACGCTAAAGGCTATCAGAACTGGAGTTTTCTGCAGGGTGTCCAAGATAAACAGGAATTGAAAAAGGACCTGGAAAAATGAATTCTGGGATCTCAGGTTGTACAAGGTATTTTGTAGGATGCAACCAAAATGCCAAGGTTGGCACGGAATATTGATTACATCATGAGGTAAATGCTGAAATACTTGTTTTGGAAAACCAGAACATTCCATGGACATAGTAATTGGTTTTATCATTTTAGCTTGTTTTCCACTGGACTTGTAAGGTTAAAGTAGGTGGCATAAAACAAGTGGTTTATGGAGTGTTCTTTGTTGTGTTTGGCTTTTGCTTGTGGGAAGCATGCTGAACATATCTTTCCCTGTGCAAATTGTATGGTCAATTTTTCTGTGGCAGCAGCACAGTGATTTATGTGGTGGTTGATAAAGATAACCTGTTGCAAAACTGGAAGAAAGAATATACTGGGATGTGCATGAGGCAATAAATTAATATAGCAATTCTGAAGATAATCTGGGAATCACAGAACACACTTTTATTCATGATACTTTAGTGTTTCTGGGAGGTATGGAGAGTTATTTCAGCTGATAATGTAGTTCTGTGTACCTTTTCAGTCATTTTTCTCTTGCCTGGTTTTCTGTTGTTTTTTTTTGGTTTTTTTTTTTTTTTTTTGTGAATTTGGGGAAGGGACGAGTCAGGTTTCAGATCACAGCTTTGTAGGGAGATGTGTAATGAAATGTGGATATATATGCAAAGTGTATTTGGTTCCTGCAGTGTGTAATAAGAAACTTGTTAAATTGAATCTCATGGGATAGGGAGCACCGTTGAAATTATTTGGCTGAAATCATACATTAAAAGGGATTTTTTTGGGTGAAGTTACCATTTGAAGGCAGTGCATGAAAATGGAAAACGTTTTCAAAAAGGTTTTGATTAATATGCACAAAACGGTCCCTCAAATACCTATTATCATTTAAAGTAATATTACCTTGTTTTATGATTGCAGTGTCTACATGGGGATTTGGAAAATCAGAGCCCATTTCTGTAAGTTCCTTAACATATAACTGATGGCTCTTTGCTGTAATGAGGCATTGAAAATAACAAAGGAGGAGTAGTATTATTTGACAGTGTGGTGCCATCAAATGTTATACAAGTTTTACAGTATCTCCATCTGGGTGAGTTCCATCACAAGATAAGAGAGGAGAGAAGGGAACAGGGGAGAAAATAAGACAGGAGATGGTTTTCATGAATGTCAGTTCAGGGGGTGGCGAAAGTCATAGAATCACAGAATGATTTGGTTTGAAAGGGACCTTAAAGCTCATTTAGTTCCAACCCCCTTGCCATAGGCAGGGACACCTTCCACTACCTCAGGTTTCTCAAGTCCAGTCATGCCCTTTAATTGTCAGAAATCTCTTGCTTTGCTGTCATCTATAGGGGGGCCCCAAAAATACAGGGATTGCAAATTATTTAATGACAGATGACGTAAAACATGCACGATATATTTGAAAGTACTGCAGAACTGTTTTCTGTTTTGAACCTGGTACTGCTCTGTGATTAGATTGTAATATCAGCAGATGAAAAGTGTCACATATTGGATCTGAATGGTGGTAAGATACGAATATGATGAAGAAGTCCCTTCCAGTTTTACTTTTTTAATACTTCCATGATTTTGCTCTTTAGAGAGAAAGTAACTAAAAGATTTGTGTGAGGGGGAAGAACAAGTTGATGGCTACAGCTGCACAGGGAAAAATCTTTTTTTGTTGTAATTATTGGATATGTGCCCAACCACCTCTTCTTCCCACCTGCAGCATGGCTTTCAGCAGGCATAGCTAAACGTTACCATCAGCAACAACAAGACGGCTCTCACCAACTTCATTCTGCATCTTTCTCGATTGCAGTAGAGGAAGAGAAGCCTGCAGCTGCTCTCTCCAAGGAGATCAGCAAGGGACTTGGTCTGCCTACTGAGAGCAGCTCCACAGATGCACCAGATTTAATTTTATTGTAATACTGGGTTAGTTTGCCGTTGTCGCATAACAAATGATAGTGCTTCAGGAGACTATTTAAGATGCTGTGTTATAATAAAGCGAGATTCAGTGCTTTTGGGTGACTCAGCTTGTAATGACGCTGTATATGCTCTTCTTTTCTGTTGTGACAGCATTAGTCTTTGCACCTCTTGGGGAAAACTAATAAAATTCACCAGAAAGTAATCTAAGCCCTTTAAATTTTAACTCGAGTGAGCCTGTGATTTTGCAGAAAGGGTGATAATTAATATATGTAGCTACTCATTTCCTCCCCATCTAGTACTGTGTGTCTTATTTAGTCAGCCTTTTGGCTAAGCTTTCTTATTAAATATTTGAATTCGAGTTTGCAAACAGGAATACAGACTTTTTCTACCACACAAAATATTACTGGGACTTTAAGATCACAATTGGAGTATGGGAAATATCTGCAGGATTTTTTTTCTTACTTTCTTGTCTTTCTCTTTAAGATATTTTTGTAGTGAGTACCTTTGCAGGGGTTTGTTCTACATAAAGGTAATTATAAGGTTAAACTACCAAATCTGATGCTTAAAATTAACAGGTATCTAAAATCATCCAAATGTATACTCTGATTTTATTTTATTTTAATATTTTTTACTTCTTCCCAGAGTTTCTGAGCACATCATCTTCCATTCCAGTGGTGTGTGTTCGTATTCAGCAGCTTGGGAAAATACTGTTGTAATAATAGTTTCAGTTTTAAACACTGAAATGAACTAATATTGTTCCAGGCTCCCACTTTATAGAAAGTTGTATTATCTAATGTCAAATTGCTGTAGACACCTGGCAGCCAAGACTTATCAAAAACATGTACATGGCTTTTTTGGGGTTGGCTAACCATAAATATTAAAAAGTGGATTAGATGTTCAGTTGAGCCTTTGTAAAATTTTCATTGGATCTTAAGTATTTCCGTAGTTATAATTGAGGAACAAAGTTTCTTCTGAGGTAGCTGAGGAAATCAGCTCTGTCTTGCTAAGTCTGGTGATTAGCTGAAGTCATTCAGACATTGAAATTTTAATTTCCTATGGAGATGTTACTAATGCTGTGCTTGAGTCATAATGTCATTAAATCTAACTCCAGACAACATTACTCGTAGGGAAATGAGTAAAGTAAATAATGCATACTGAAGTGAGGCCTGCCAGACTGTCTAAAAGCAGGTGACAAAGGCAGGTGGTGGTGGTTTTTGTTTGCTTCTGTTACCTCTGATCTGAGAGGAAGGGGAGAAAGGGCTTGTGTGTTGTGTTGCTTTGAAGTGATTTACTCTTGGTCGTATTTGTGGACGTTTCTCTCACATGAAAAGCAGTGTTTGGCTGGCAGGTTTCACACTACACAAGGAATGCCACTTGGGTGTACACTGGAGGGTCTCGGATGCAACTCCCTTCGCTTCTGGATGTGTGAGGAATGACGTGGCTTACCAGCAAATCGACTTTTGGACCTGCAGTGGACCAACACTTGATGACTGAGAAAGATGTCATGTATTACAAGATAAACGGCCTATGCTTACAGGTGGAGTAAGCATTAAGGTATGCAGTATGAGAAAATAAGTGAAGGTGGAAAAAAAATAACAAAGAAGAGGTAAAATGCCTTTTTTCAGGTCTTGATTAAAAAAAATCTTCATAAATAGAGGGGGGTTCTTGCCTATTTCATGTTTGGCTGTAATCAAAATTGAGGCCTTGTGAAGAAATATATTAGAAATTAATTTTGAGGCTGTTGAGTGATTAGGATTGATGGGTGCTTCAAAATATATTCATAACCTTACTTCCCCTCTGCGTGGAATGATGTAGAGGTGGTTGATAGAGGATGCAAGTTATTGAAATACTTGGATGTGCAGACCTAGTCAGTGATCTTACAGATGTTTCAGCTGAATCCTAGAATAATTTAGTAGCTTCCTCTGTTAGTGTGCTAATGACATGAATGTGAAAAACGGGTAATAATGGTTCTATTATGTTGAATTGTTGAGTAGACCAGTACTGGAAAATAATGTTATATTGTACTAAATACATTATGTGAGAAGGTTGTTTTCCAAATGCCAACTGTTTATTTAGGTGTCTTTGTAACCTAGATTGTTAGACTTGGAGTGTAAATAACTTTTTCATCGTTTCATATTCTCTCAAAGGTGCTTTTGGAAAAAATTACAGTCCAGTTGTGTTCCACCTATCAGTCTTTGTTTTCTTAAATTACATGTGATAATCTTTTACGTAGATGAAAGACATGTACTCTATAGAACTGATAGGAAGTATTTTTTACTTGCAATTAAAATTCTTTTTTGTTGTGTATTTTATATGCTGCTTTCTCTTCTCTAGTAGATACCAGAAAAAATGTTTTGTATGGTGTAGCATATTTTGCTTCTGACAAAAATATAGAAGTGTAAGATTTTTATTCTTTTTTGGTCATCTTTATCTTCTGGCAGGTGATGACGTAAGGCATAAGACCTTTTAATTCTTCATGATATTTTCACTGACAAGTTCATCTCTTCTATACTTGATAAAGGTTTCGGTGGGAATCTGTACCGTGTACCTGCTCATGCTTTTTGTAGCAGTATCACCACCATCACCTTTTTGGTGGTAGGTACAGATAGGTAGGTTTTGGAAATGCGTATGTTTTCGACACTATGAAGTTTGCTGCAGGGAAGCTTGGAATGACTACTTTGCTCTACAGGGGAATCTTGACCACTTTTTTGCCACAAATGCTTTTATTTTTCCAGTAAAGGAACTTTCGAGAACTTCCTTTTTTATTCCTTTTTAATTGTTAATTAATTATATATTATAACATGACACTATTTTTCTATTGATTGAAGTTAAGATGTCATTGAAACATTTACTGGAATACTACATCATCCATTTTTTTTTTAGTTCCTTAAGAAAAGAAACAGAGTGCAAATGCAAATTGTAAGTTTTTTCAGAAAGGGAGGTAGGGGCTTCAGAGTGTCTAGATTGTGATTCTCTAGATTTCTAATAGTATTTTTCCTTCTGTGAGGCAATAGTTTTGAAACAGTTACTAATAACTCAAAAAACTTTCTAGTTTAAAACCAGATCTGTCTTACCTTATGAAACTGAACATCTTTGCAAAATATTTTAAATTCTTGTAAGAGGGAGTAAAGGTTGTTAGTGTGCTAAAAGATAAATAATGCTTCTTACTAAATTGCAATGGTATAAATATATTCTGATAAAAATGCAGGAATCTCTTGAACAGTCTTTGTTGGTTCAAGGATAATTTTTCTTACTTGCATGTGAATAACAGTGAAGTGTATGTTTCAGTGTTCTTTTTTTTGGTTATGACTGTGTACAGTTTCTTAATTTATTTAGAGAAATACTAAAACACTTCCAGCAACAAATCTTTGTCGCGATCCCATGACTAACCAACTCTTATAGCCTGTCTCACCGTGCCAGCATGTTTTAGCAATCTGATTTATTTAAAATAATTTCAAAAGCCCTGCCTTTTGGCAGGCATGCGCAACAGATATGGCTTCTTAATTCCTGTGTATTTAACAGGGATCAAAGACAAATTTTTAGGTAAGTGTGAAAATAGAGATACCCTTTCTCTACATGGTACATGGTTGATCTACACATGCATTAGATAGGACATAATGGTAGCTACGATGAACAGATTTGGCATAAAGTGCAGAGGATGCAGGAGCCTTATCCATCATAAGCCACATCTTGAGTCAACCAATGAAGCAGTGCTTAGAACTGAGAAATAAACTTTATAGATACAGGCTTTGGAAATAACGAAGAGTAGGTAGGTAGACTTTGCTTTTCAAGATTAGTCCTTGTTAAATGGCTTTGAAAAGCTGAGCATCTTTCATCTTACATGAGGTATATGCTCTTACTTCTAGCAGAGCGGTAGGTGCACCCCCTGACAGAGCAGAAGAGGAAAAAGATTCACAGAAACTTAGCTGCTAGTATTTTGGTGACTGAAATGCTAATGTCATGGGGAAAACAAGGTCTCGGATTGATAAATCTTTTGATCAAGGCCTTGAATTTGTAAGGTATAATGACTAAGCGACCTTGGGAAATTGTATCCTGTTGAGAAGCCCTTCTTGGTAGAATGTAAAACACTTCTGTAGTAGTAACCTCTTATTTAGCCACAATTAGCACTTAATTAGTTGTGTGGAGTTTTTTCTGGCAATATTGTAGTACTTTTGTCTTTAGAGAGCTTTCTAGTATACGCATGTTTTATAACTCTAATAGGAATCCTGTGAATTGCATGTATCATTTGGGATAATGTCCAAGATACGTTTTAAGGGGTTATATAATATTTGCAGTCTCATCTTGATGATTTTATTATGGTGAGATGATCTGGTTGGGTTTCCTTTGTGAAGAATGTTGCAAACACACTGTTGGGCAATTAAGATTTGCTGTACTTCTTGAATTCTTGATGAGGCATTAGAAAGTTTACCTTCAGTTTTGTAAATAATCTAGTATATGAATTTCTTCAGATTAGGTTTAGAATAGGTTAAAAGGTAATTCACTACAGGTAGTTTTGATCTGGTTCAGTAAAAACGTGAAGAAACACTAAGACAGTATATTTCTGTAACAAATACATTTAACAGCTTTCCTGGCCTATAGACAGAAAAGTACCACTTGAGGAACTTTCTCCTTCCCCATCACCCCCATTAAAGTCCAGACTGTATTTGCATAACTACCAGTCTAACCATCACAGCGGTCTGTATTTTATATTCAGGCTCAACTCTGCCACAAGAAAGTTGACTGGAGTATCCTGTAATAAAAATATTACAAAAGACTAAATTAAATACACGAAACATGCATCTTGGCTTGACAGACATCATTTATATCCTCTATTTGCTAGTTTGTATTTGTAGGGGTTTAATAATGCAGAAGACAGATGAATGGTTTAATTGTCACTTACAGTTCTGGCACTGAAAGATTTCCCAGATTGCATCAATTGTTTCTCTATTTTGTGAGCTTCCTTTGGAAAATGCTTTTAGATAGTATTTAAAAAATACTTCTTACAGTAAAGCATGACTATGTTTAAAAGTTATATTTTAAAAAATACATTAAAAAAACCCAAAACACTTTGCTTTTAACACAGTATAGTGTTCATCTGCATTAGCATTTCTGTTCTTGGGTGAAGAGTCTGCTTTTGAGAGAATGCATTGATTGTCCCTGCTTGAAGCAGATGGTTCAAATACCAGTGCACAAACTGGATTTCTTCAGACTGAGCCAGGAGATGGATTCTGAGAGTGCACCTTGTGCTCCAACTGTTGATAAGTATTCAGCCTGAAGAAGCAAAGTGGAAATGCTAGGAAGTAAATCCCACTGGCATGCATGTTGGGTCTCCCTTTTGCAGAACTTAGAGGTATAGCAAAATAATGCTTTAGGTGCCCAAGTGGAAATGCCCCTTTTCCTAAGAGTTTAATATTTTGAGTTAAATACTTGCTTGAGAGCACACACTTGGAGTGCACTCGCAGTTGCTGAGGTCACAGTGTGTCTGAGAGGCAGATATGAGTTCCTGAGTTTTACAGCCAGCACAATGAGACCTGCCTGCATAGTGTGACCTGCCTGCTTGGTTTAGTGAGCTCCTGAGAATCACACGAGAGCCGTGTGGTAGAGGTTCCAGTGTTCATCTATCAGCTGAGTGCATTTTTAATTACTGTGTTGGATATTGCAATTTCTGATGTTGCTTCTCTTTTCAAAAGAAAACTTGGATTTGAGTGGTTGATTTATTCCTTGAAGGTTTGCTGGAAGAGCCAGGCTGAACAGCTAAGCCAGGGAAATGTCTTGCTGCCACTGAAGGGGGCAAGTCCAGCTAGCCTGTGCCCCAAGCCTCTCCCTATGTTCCTGTCCCTCCCTGACTGTTCTGCAAATCAGTTTAACATGCTAATATGTGAGAAAACAATACAGCTTTTCCTTCTGTATGAGTTTTCTACGCCAGGCTGCTAAGTCAAATTGGAAGTTTAGTGTATATGGGGGAGTTGGAACTAGATGATCTTAAGGTCCTTTCCAACCCTAACTATTCTATGATTCTAAGTATCTAGTAAACACCAGTGCTTGGAGAAATTAACTAGAAGAAGGAAGACTTGCACGTGAAAAAATAGTTAAGAATTGCTCCCTTTTTGTTCATACCCTCCCCCCAATACTTGTGAAACTGTAGCTTTAGTTCAGTGATAGGTTGTCGTTCTCCGACTTTGCTGTGAGGAGATGAAATATACATGTTCCCAGTGAAGTTACAGCTTTTTCAATAGGTAAAAATTAATGTTAAATACTGAGATTTGTAGATCGTATTGTAAGTTCTGGGGAAAACATGCTTTAATTTAAGAATCTCTCTTAATTGCAACATTCATGCTCATTTTAACTCTCAACAGCCCTACCTGTTCCGCTCTTGGCTCTAAGGCTAAAATACAAATCTAAGTTCTTTTTCAAGTTTGTCTGCTCCTACCTTGTCATAGGGCTTAAGATGCGCTGCCCATGCTGCTATTTTGATGTACGTTTTTCCTTCCTCCCTTGCTCTGCTGATGATGCAGCCATGGAGTGAGCTCACACCAGAACTGTCAGTTTACTCGTAATTCTTTTCAGGTGAATAAGGAAGCTGATCCAACCTGTGACCAGAGGGCCTGTGTGCATCTGGAGCTGAAGATGATAGTGAGCAGCCAGTTGTTTGGAGAAACAGTGAGATGTTTCCATCAGTTTGTACATAGGGACTGTAGGGATTCTCTTCAATAGGTTGCCTGTCTTGGGCCTGGACATCTCTCACCCGCTCTTCTCTGTTGGTTCCCTCTGTGTTGGGACTATCAGAGTGGAATCTGAGAGAGCAAGAGAGACAGCTTTTCTTTCCCAGGATCCTGTGCCTGGCAGCTTAGACGTCATAGCCTGAGCATCCACAACGAACAACTGGGAAAGAAGTCTTGCTTTTAAATATAACATGTTTTTGGAGGTCCATGGGAATATCAGTAGAAGAGTTTTTCACCCAGGATTATCCTCCTGTTGTTTGTCTTTCAGAACTTGAAAATGCCATTAATGCTTAGCGTGACAGTAGAATTGTTCCTGTTTTAAAATCTAAGCAAACACATTTTTTTTCCCTGAACAAGGAAATAGCTGAAGATGTTTTGTCACTCTTTC